>NC_060143.1:438425442-438728473 GCF_021461385.2 Schistocerca piceifrons
TCACATCAGTGTATTTATCGATGATGCGTACTTGTTACATTGTCATCAGCCCGTGCCCTCTGTGTGGAACCATTTTATTAGACTACTGGCCATTAAAATTGCTACACAAACAAGAAATGCAGATGATAAACGGGTATTCATTGGACAAATATATTATACTAGAACTGACTTGTGATTACATTTTCACGCAGTTTGGGTGCATAGATCCTGACAAATCAGTACCCAGAACAACCACCTCTGGCCGTAATAACGGCCTTGATACGCCTGGGCGTTGAGTCAAACAGAGCTTCGATGGCGTGTACAGGTACAACTGCCCATGCAGTTTCAACACGATACCACAGTTCATTATGAGAAGTGACTGGCGTATTGTGATGAGACAGTTACTCGTCCACCATTGAACAGACGTTTTCAGTTGGTGAGAGATCTGGGGAATGTGCTGGCCAGGGCAGCAGTCTAACATTTCCTCTATCCAGAAAGATCTGTACAGGACATGCAAAATGCGGTCGTGCATTATCCTGCTGAAATGTAGGGTTCGGCAGGGATAGAATGAAGGGTAGAGCCACGGGTCGTAACACATCTGAAATGCAACGTCCACTGTTCACGGTGCCGTCAATGAGAACAAGAGGCGACCGAGACGTGTAACCAATGGCATCCCATACCATCAAGCCGGGTGACACGCCAGTATGGCGATGACGAATAGACGCTTCCAATGTGCGTTCACCGCGATGTCGCCAAACACAGACGCGACCATCATGATGCTGTAAACAGAACCTGGATTCATCCGAAAAAATGACGTTTTGTCATTCGTGCACCCAGGTTCGTCGTTGTGTACACCATCGCAGGCGCTCCTGTCTGTGATGCAGCGTCAAGGGCAACCACAGCCATGGTCTCCGAGCTGATAGTCCATGCTGCTGCAAACGTCGTCGAACTGTTCGTGCAAATGGTTGTTGTCTTGCAAACGTCCCCATCTGTCGATTCAGGGATCGAGAAGTGGCTGCACGATCCGTTACAGCCATGCGGATAAGATGCCTTTCATCTCGAGTGCTAGTGATACGAGGCCGTTGGGATCCAGCACGACGTTCCGTATTACCCTCATGAACCCACCGATTTCATATTCTACTAACAGTCATTGGATCTCGACCAACGCGAGCGGCAATGTCGCGATACGATAAACCGCAATCGCGATAGGCTGCGATCCGACGTTTATCAAAGTCGGAAACGTGATGGTACGCATTTCTCTTGCTTACACGAGTCATGACAACAACGTTTCACCAGGCAACGCCGGTCAACTGCTGTTTGTGTATGACAAATCGGTTGGAAACTTTCCTCATGTCAGCACGTTGTAGGTGTGGCCACCGGCGCCAATCTTGTGTGAATGCTCTGAAAAACTAATCATTTGCATATCACAGCTTCTTCTTCCTGTCGGTTAAATTTCGAGTCTGTAGAACGTCATCTTCGTGATGTAGCAGTTGTAATGGCCAGTAGCGTATAAGAAGTTCGATTAAGCACGGAAAGCTAAACGTTGATACTAGACTACTTGAAATGGTTTTTTCGTGCCTGTCCCTTTGTTCTCGATCCAGCTGAAACACCGCTTCGTGCCGGGCGTACCCGCTCGGCGCCACTGCCGCTGCTCCTCTTCCACTCCAATCTCCATTCCGACCTCCCTGCCCACGCTGTGGGATTAGCGTCCTGGAGAAAGGGTAATGCAGAGAGAATGGGTGACCGTAGTCAACTCTTGTTAGTAGAACGAAATCTCTTAATCTAGAGTAGAGGATTTCCTGCGTGAGATATCCTCGAGGGCAAAACTGTACGCAACCACGGAAAACTCATTAGCGTTTGGACTTCTGACAGGCTGTGCTGTCTCACTTTAGAGTGCTGACGTATATCTTGTACACAACTAAAATGTTGTAGACTGCTACAATTTGATAGTTAAGGCAAATTTTAAAAGTGAATGACGTGTAATATCTTTGAGTTTCTGGTTGGAAACGCTTTGTGTTCGGACTTGAACAGACTACAAATCCAGTAATTAACAGCATCAACATTCTGATATATCTCCTTGCTGTACTATAAGCGCTCTTGGTAATTAGAATGCCACGAGAAGACCAAAGCACAATTAACTGACAATGTTCTTACGTGCCACTCAGCAGGATGTGAGACGTTCAGCCTATAAATGTATTTCAGAATGTTCCTCTTGTATGTAGGTGTCTGAATACTGGTATGACCATATGCAATGCTATAATACACAAATCTCTTTATTGTATCCTGTTCTTATATTCTGTCTACAGGGTACTAACAGATCTGCAGAAATATTTAAAAACTGTCGGCAGCGTTCGAAACAATACTTCAGGAAACACAAAAGAACACTTTATCACTAATTTAGGAGCACAGCCATTGGTTTGGGTTTCGTGTGGAAAATGTCCAATGTGTACCAACGGCGTTTATTACCATAACTTGCTACCTCTGACTAGCGTGTGTTACATTTTCTTCTTGTTTACTCGTTTCAGTATACAGAGGACTTAAAATTCGTAGTTGATCGTGATCTGTCCTTTGTTAAGTCTATATACCTTCGTACCAGGGTACAACTTAAACTAACGTATACTCTGCATTGTCAAAACGAACTGTTCCTAGATCTGAGATAGCAAAATGGGGGCATATCGAAACTTAATAAATTTTACAAAAATTTGGAAGGTATGAGTTAAGGTACTGCCGGAAGTAAAGGTGTGAGAACGGGTCGTGAGTTGCGCTTCAGTAGCCCAGTCGGTAGATCACTTTCCCGCGAAAGGCAAAGATCCAGAGTTCGAGTCTCGGTTTGGTACACAGGAAGTGCAATATCAGTGCACACTCCGCTACAGAATGAAAATTTTGCTCTGGAAACATCCTCCACTGTTTGTCTAAGACCTGTCTCCGCAATAACCTTTCTTCAAGGAGTGCAAGTCCTGCAAGATTCGCAGGAGAGTATCATTAAAAAAATAATTACATTTCTTACCTGCGACGTTAAGATCAGTAGAGCGTATGTGCCTAGCAACTGTATGGCTCTTCAACAGTGAATGACTCATTCTGCTGTGAAGCCTGTCCTGTCGTGCAACTCTTTATGAGATTAAACTTGCGGTTTTGAAACTCAGAGCTTGGTATTTTGATGTTAGTGTCTTTATCTTTTTTATACAGGGGCAGCCTTACTTCCCTCACAACTCGCGCTTCTATGACCTTCATCGGGGCCAGTGGAATAGTTCCCTCGTGGAAATGGTTTGGTTATCATCTTGGTTCCTTTGCAAACTTTACCATAAGTGTAAAATAAAACGACGAAACATGTTCATTAGTTGAACACACTTTCAAATCTGGTCTGTTAAACAGTGTGGGAGTCAACGTATATCTGTACGCTTTGTATCTAATGAGATGAAAATAAAAGGTTCAGTTCATCACAATCATGCCACTAGCACGCAGGAAAGAAATCCAGTTTCATTTCATAATAGAAGGCAAGCCTGTATTATTTGAGGTCGTTCGTGTTATGAGAGCTATCTTGTTCCGAAGCCATTTCGAATCTACAATCTGAATGCCGCATACGAAAGCTGCGGATAAATAATTGGATTTTTCTGCAGGTCTGTAAGTGTCAACTACACAGAAGAGGAGAACAGTATAAAATAAAGCGATTAGGATATTATAGCCATACATATAGTCATACCAGCATTAAGACACATACATACAAGAGGAACATAGTGACATACATTTGTAGGCTGAACGATCCAACTTCTGCTGAATGGCACGTGGCCTGCATTCTGATTACCATGAGCATTAGATTAGTAGGGCACGGAGCTATATCAGGATGTTGGCAGTGTTAACCAACTGTTACAGAATTTTATACGTTGGAGGCTGCTTAGGAACTGATGGCCAAGCACTCTAATTTTTGTGGCGGCGTTCGTAGCGACAAACAATTCGCTGTAGAAACGGCTTACGAAGTCACCGCCACACTTTTAATAGCGGGCCGACCGGTCCGCTGGAACAGTGAACAGAAAGATGAAAACCCAAACACTCTGATTAAATAAAAGTCGGTACTTATCTTTATTGATGAAGATACAGAAACACAATAGTGAATTCCGTGTCTACAGAGATCTGTCTAGTTCGAGTCGGAGCGGCTAGGTCAGCGTCGGCTGACGACAAACAACAACTCTGCTGCGATGAACACACAACTGACTAGCAAGTACACAATTCGGTGGCGAGTATACAACTGAGCGGCGAATACAGAACTGTCCTAGCGCTCGCGACTCCAGCGCTTAAGAAACCAGAAGCCAGCGGTGGCGCGCGCAGACTTGCGGCGATTTGCTGTCTCGCTGGCGCTGCTTATGCGGACGGCGTCCGGACTTTGATGCTGCCAACCTTTTGGCAGCGGGCTCGGGTGGCATTACTGGCTAGGATATAACACTCCTCCCCCCCAAATCGCCGCACAGTCGTTGAATAATGACGTGGCGAGCGTCGACGGCGGGGGAGGGGTCGGGCCGCAGGCGTAGCAGAAGAGACCGGGGCGGAGACTGTTGTCGGTGGCAGTCCCCGGTCCGCACCCCAGCATTGGCTGCGCGGGGCCTCGGGAAACACCGACTGAAAACCGAGGTCAGGGTGCACGCCTGTGACCACGGGCGCAGCTTCTGGTACTGGACTCGACGGGGCGTCGGGACCCACGAAGAGAGGCAGCGTCTCCTGACGCTGCGTCGACGGCTGCTGAGTGGACGCCGGACAAGGCGCTGCGGTGTCAGACTCCTTGGGGGTGCCCAAGGAAAGCGGCTGCAGGACAGGCTGCACAGCCACCGCTTGGGAAGGCGGCCCGGCTGAGGGGTCGACGTCCATCAGCTCCGAAGGCGGTGGCGACTGAAGAGGGACCGCAGGCGCCGGAGCGACCACCTGGGGCGCTCCCGGATGAAGCTGCGCGGGAGGCATCAACGGGACGGGCTGTCGGCGTGGTAGCGGCGACGGCTGCTGCTGCTGCCCTGGGGGCGGCAGCGAAGTCGGAAGGCGCGGCTGAAACCCGCCGCGGACCAAATCTGTGGACAAAGAACGAGCGGCAGAATCCGGGCGGCCAGCGCGGCGCAACTGGTTCTGATGCCTCCTGTGCACCCCAGTGGCACCTTGAACAGTATAAAAACCGCGACCCTGGACACTTATCACGGTACCACGTTCCCAACGACGGTGACCGTGATAAACTCTGAAAAAAACGGCGTCGTTGCGCTGAAAACGCGTGCGATGCTCAGAAGCGGCGGGTCGATCCGGGGGGTGCAACAACCGTAGTAGGGTGCGATGACGACGGCCGTGGAGAAGCTCCGCAGGCGAAGGGCCGTCGCGTGGCGTGGTCCGGTACGACGACAGGAACGTGATGAGGGCCTGCTGACGAGAGTGCGTAGCACGAAGGCGGTCCATATGATCCTTGAATGTTCGTACAAAACCTTCCGCTGCACCATTCGATTGAGGGTGGAACGGCGGAGTAAGAACATGGCGAAAGCCATTGGCAGAACAAAAACTTTCAAATTCAGCAGAGGTAAATTGTGGACCATTGTCAGACACTAAAACTTCTGGAAGACCCTCAATACGAAAAATTGAAGTCAACGCCTGTATAGTTTGTGCAGACGTTGTAGACTGCATGGGCACAACAAACGGAAAATTACTAAATGCATCTATCACGATGAGCCACGGAGAATTCCAATATGGACCAGCGACATCAATATGTACTCGCTGCCAGGGACCGGCAGGCGTGCCCACTCAAAATAGCGTTGAGGCGGAGCAGCTTGGTGTTCGGCACACGTCGAACAATCTGTAGACATCTGCGTAATCTGCTTATCAATGCCGATCCATGTACAATGACGGCGGGCAAGCTGCTTGGTGCGGACCACTCCCCAATGACCTTGATGCAACAAGTCGAGGACCTTGGATTGGAGCACTTGGGGAACCACTACACGAAGCTGGTCATTCTCGGTGCGTAACAGCAAAACTCCGTATGAAACAGACAACAGATGACGTTGCGGATAATAGCGACGAACCACAGGATCCGATATGTCCTTTGCCTTGGACGGCCAACCACGTTGAACAAAACGTAATAGTAAACTCAGATGAGGATCCGTAGCTGTCTCACGTGCCACCTGACGATAATCAATCGGAAAATCCCGGAGGGATTGATGCTCATCGGCGTCAATCTGATGTCAAGAGTCGTCAGAGGAATCGAAGACATCATCCGCAGCAATCGGCAATCTAGAAAGCGCGTCAGCGTTTGCATGCTGAGCTGTAGGGCGAGACAGTATCTCATACTGGTATTGTGACAACAAAAGAGCCCAACGTTGTAGTCTCTGAGCTGTCCGCTGAGGAACTGGTTTAGACGGATGAAACAGTGACGTCAGGGGCTTGTGATCTGTTACTAAATAGAATGGTCTACCATAGAGGTAGTGATAGAATTTTGTGACACCGAACACAATAGCCAACGCTTCCTTGTCCAATTGGCTATAATTACTCTGAGCTTTGTTTAGCAATTTAGATGCGAACGCAATAGGACGTTCGGTGTTACCGACTCGGTGAGACAACACAGCACCGAGGCCGAAAGAAGAGGCATCACAAGCTAACACCAGAGGCTTGTTAGGGTCGTAATGGACCAGACAACGATCATTCAATAAAGCCTCTTTAAGCTGCTGAAAGGCTGATTGGCAATCAGCTGACCACACAAACGGAACATTCTTACGGCGGAGACGATGCAACGGTGCGGCAATCTGTGATGCATTAGGTATAAACCTAATATAATACGTCAATTTGCCAAGAACTGCTTGCAATTCATGCAGATTGCGAGGGGCGGGCAAATCACGAATAGCTGCTAAATGTGACTGGGAGGGATGAATGCCTTGAGCATTAATAACATGGCCCAGATACTCCATCTCCGTAAGGAAAAATGAACATTTATCGATGTTGCAACGTAGGCCTGCCTGGGACAACATTTTAAACAAACACTCCAAATTACGGAAATGTTCAGCAGGCGTCCGACCGGACACAACAATATCGTCTAAATAGTTGCAACACGATGGCACATTAGCCAGAAGTTGTGATAAAAAACGCTGAAAAACAGCTGGAGCTGACGCACAACCAAAAGGCAAACACAGAAAACGGAACAACCCCAACGACGTGTTTATGACAAAATACTGTTGTGATTGCTCGTCGAGGGGCAATTGCCAATATGCTTCACGGAGATCAATTTTGGAAAAGAAACGAGCTTCCCCCAACTTATCCATCAGCTCGTCCGGTCTAGGCAAAGGAAAAGAATCAATGACAGTCTGAGGATTAACTGTCGACTTAAAATCAGCACACAAACGTAACTTGCCAGACGGTTTCTTTATAATAACTAATGGAGAAGCCCACTGGCTCGCTGAAACGGGTTGAATAACACCGTTGTTTTGCCAACGACGAAGTTCATCTTCTACAGGTGCCTGGAGGGCGTGAGGCACTGGACGAGCACGACAAAATCGAGGCTGAGCATTATCTTTTAACGTAATATGAGCGGCAAAGTTCGCAGCACAACCTAGTTCGTCTTTAAATATGTCACTGTATCGTTTACACAAATCGGTTATGCTGTCTTGAGGAACAACAACAGAATTAATTTGCAACACATTGTCTTGGATAGACAGGCCAAACAAGTCAAAACAGCCTAATCCGAAAATGTTGACACTGTCTGTAGCGCGGAGCACTGTGAATGAAACTGTTTTTGTATTGCCACGGAATGTGGCTGGCACGCTACATACACCTAACACAGGAATTTGTTCTCCACTATAAGTAGCCAAAGAATGTTTTGCCGCTGAAAGTTTAGGGCGGCCGATAGCCGCATACGTAGCACTATTTATGAGAGTCACAGACGCACCAGTGTCTAATTGAAAATTGAAGGTCTTATCCTGGATGCGTAGCTGCACAAATAGTTTATTACACTGTCTCTGGATCGGTGCAGTGGAGGCGGAAGACACAAAATCAGCGCGTTTAGCGCGTGTTCGCTGCTTACGACAAGTCGTGGGTTGGGCGGGTGGAACAACAACTCCCGCTTCACTCGCAGGCTGTACATTACTTTTTACAGCGTTTGAATTACGCTTGGGTCGCATAGCAGAGGGCTGGGTGGGTGGCTTATTGCGAACAAGTTTATTACCCACACGAACCGCGGAAGAGTCTTTAAACGCGACCTTCTGGGCGGGCTGGCTTTGAAGAACATGAATATCCATGGGCTGGGCAGCACTAGAATTGTTCTTGCGTTTACGCAAACAAACAGTCTGAATGTGTCCTTTCCTTTGACAAAAGTGACAAACCGCGTTTCTTAACGGGCAACGTTCACGAGGGTGAGCAAGAACACACTTAGGGCAAGACTTAACTCTATCATCTTGCACACGCGGCTGACGAATGTGTTTAACATGACGCGGGCGGCTAGTGTTTACAGTCTGACTCTGCCGGTGGGGCCGCGGGCGCGACAGAACTTGCTTAGCACAGGCAATTTGAGAAATACACGGCTGATCTAACTCACACTCAGCATAGTCAAAAGTATCTTGGGCTTCAATGATGTTCATCACAGTCTCTAATGACGGGTCAGGCAACTTTAAGATAGCAGCACGAATACGAGAATCTGCAATGTTCTGAGTAATAGCGTCTCGTAACATGACATCACTGTAGGAAGCTCCACACACACAATTAAATCGGCACTGACGGGTGAGGCCCCGTAAACCTGTTAACCACTGTTTATTAGATTGATGTGGCAGTTTCTTTAACCTGAAGAACTTGAATCTGGCTGCTGCCACATGAACTCGCGACTCGAAATACTCAGCAAGCTTGTTAACAACAACGTCATAGTCTAAAGCTTCTGGCTGGGATTCCGGGAACAACTTACAAAGTAGTCGATAGACTTCCACGCCTGCAGTGGAAATTAAATAAAGCTGCCGCTCAGTACCTGTGATTTTGTAGACTGTCATGTGCGCCTGCAACTGCGCGAAATATTCTCGCCATTCTTCTCTTGATGCATCAAAAGCACGGAAAGGTGGTGCTGCCTGTGCTTGTTCCTTTTGTGTTGGAGATTAGCCGCTTGTTTGGCGATTGCTTCCACCAGACTTTGTATTTGCTGACTCTGTAACAAGATCAACTGTTGTAATTCGGCAGACATAGTGAACACAAATTAAACCAGCCCCCAAAAGTTTTATCGCTATAATTAGTATAACCAGAAACAAGTTGAACCAGTCCTGCACACGAGTTCGGAAGTCCTCGTCGCCAGTTTTGTGGTGGCGTTCGTAGCGACAAACAATTCGCTGTAGAAACGGCTTACGAAGTCACCGCCACACTTTTAATAGCGGGCCGACCGGTCCGCTGGAACAGTGAACAGAAAGATGAAAACCCAAACACTCTGATTAAATAAAAGTCGGTACTTATCTTTATTGATGAAGATACAGAAACACAATAGTGAACTCCGTGTCTACAGAGATCTGTCTAGTTCGAGTCGGAGCGGCTAGGTCAGCGTCGGCTGACGACAAACAACAACTCTGCTGCGATGAACACACAACTGACTAGCAAGTACACAATTCGGTGGCGAGTATACAACTGAGCGGCGAATACAGAACTGTCCTAGCGCTCGCGACTCCAGCGCTTAAGAAACCAGAAGCCAGCGGTGGCGCGCGCAGACTTGCGGCGATTTGCTGTCTCTCTGGCGCTGCTTATGCGGAAGGCGTCCGGACTTTGATGCTGCCAACCTTTTGGCAGCGGGCTCGGGTGGCATTACTGGCTAGGATATAACACTAATATTGCTTTTAAGGAAGTAGATATGAAAGACGTTCCGAGGACATTGTAGGAACATGTGGTTTGAATCTTTTTCCTCTCAGTAAACATATAGAGGGATGACGTTTGGATTGAGCTGACAGAGGTGTTTGTTGAATTTCCAATACCTCCAATTTCAGCCGTTCTAAACTATCTTGATGTTTGTTTCTTATTATACCGTGCTACTCTTGGAAACGTTGGATGAATTAATACAAAGTGACTACCTTTAATTTTAAATGTCCTCCATTATACCTCTTGCCAGTCCAATGACAATCAATTACTGAGCACGGGTACCATATCTTTGATACGGTGTGTCATACCTGATAGCTCCATGTATAGATGACTGCTTTGCTATGCATCTTCTTGTTCATTTTCAATTATTCCAGAGTGGCCTTTCGTCCATACTGAAACGCAACGTCGACAATTGCTGCAACTATGGGGGTGGTACAACTATTAACATGGTTTGTAATCAGTTGCTGGGCTGACATACTGTCAGAGACGAGAAATATTATATCTGATGTAGTCTGCTGTACGAACAGCAAGGATTCTAAAATGGCAAGGGAAGGAAGGAAGGAAGGAAGGAAGGAAGGAAGGACGAAACGAAGGAGGGAAGACTGGGTTTAACGTCCTGTCGATATCGAGGTCATTAGAGACGAAGCACATGCTCGGATTACGTGAGGGATGCGGAATGAAATCGGCCGTGACGTTTCAAAGGAACCATCCCGGCATTTGCCTCGAGTGATTTGGGGAAAACCAAATCTGGATGGCTGGACGCAGGTCTGAACCGCCGGCCTCCCGGATGCGAGTCCAGTGTTGTAACAACTGCGCCACCTCGGTCGGTCTCTAAAATGGCAATCAGCTCGGCTGCCAGGATAGTGAGTGTGGATCCAGCTTGATCGGTCTCGTCGCTTGCTTCGGGGCACCCAAGAGGCACTTGGACCTATCTGTATACACAATGCACGAAACGTGACAGTGAGACAGGAATTCATTACCGTTGCGTTAGTTGGGTCCTGGCTTTGAGTCAAACTGCACAGTCGGCGTTTCGTATGGCCTTGCTGTAGTGCGGTATAAGAGAACTTTTCCACACCTTGTGCCTCAATGGATTAATCTCCACTTATTCAGCCACGACGGGTGGAAGTTGCTTTTTTTTAAATCCAATATCATCCGCCGATAAGGAAGGATGTTAATTCCCAGTTTTTTCGTCAAGGGGTCGATATTCGTAGAGAACGAGACGCAAGATAAATTTCTTGGGGAGGAATATTGGTCATAGCTTTAACGGCGGGTCATTCGCTTCAACCATTAGTGTGTTGTTTGAGGATGACATGAACGCCCCCGTAACTATACGTTAGGGTTTGTACTGCATAGTGTCGAGTCCTTGCAGAGTGCTGTCTGACGCTGATCCATAGCTCACATGTCCGTAGTCAAAGTGTGTCCGGTGTGAAGGCATCGCTTTTCGCCGATCAGGGCCCCTCCATACTCCAGTCATAGCTTGATGACATTGCATGCGTTTTCAAATCTGGTTATGATATGTTGGATATGATGAGCCCATCTTATTTCATAATCGATAATTATACGAAGATATTCTGCTGTTTTGGCAACTGGAAAATTATGCTGTCCCAGCTGCAGCGTTTGGTGAAGTGGAGTCCTATGGCGAGTACAAATCATTAGAATAGACTTGCCGCCTTACTGTAAGGGATTTTGAGGCCAATTTCTGTACACCATTGATGCAGACGTATGAGAGCGGTGTGCACTTTCAGTCAACAGGACTGAAGAGTACTGTCTTCTGAACAAATGCATTTATCGTCTGCCTTAACAATATTTGTATGCCACTGGCAAAGAGTTCATGACGGTCTGCCATATGGAGACTAAGTAATAAGAGCACCAGGACCGAGCCATACGGGGGTCCTCTCCTAATTTTCTCTGGGTACCAGAGTTGTTCTGTGTAGCGAAATGATTGTATTCCTGTTGCTCAGGATGCCTACAATATTGCGGACGAGTGGTTTTGGAATCTGAAGATCCTCCATATTTTGTCCTAAGACTGTCAAGACAGCATTGTCATCAAGTCTATGAACGCAGCTATCGTCCAGTTATTTCGAGACAAATTTTGCTGTATGTCAGTAACTAACCGTGGAAGGATTTCAGTTGTTCCTTTTCCTTTGCAAAATTCACGTTTTTTTCCGGTAATACTTTTTTTTCTTTGTTCACACTACTATTCTAAGCGCCACTTAATATTCCTTTTCATTACCTTCAAAATGGCTCTGAGCACTACGGGACTTAACTGCTGTGGTCATCAGTCCCCTAGAACTTAGAACTACTTAAACCTAAGTAACCTAAGGACATCACACATATACATGCCCGAGGCAGGATTCGAACCTACGACCGTAGCGGTCACGCGGTTCCAGACTGTAGCGCCTAGAACCGCACGGCCACTCCGGCCGGCTCATTACCTTCGCCGAACATGGTAATAAGGTGATAGACTGGTACGACCTTTGTTTATTACATCATTTTCCAAGTTGTGGAACGAGATGACACGACATGTTTTCAGCGAGTCGATTTGAATCTTTTGAGTCCATCCGCTAATGTAAATTTTGGGCAGCATCAGTGTCTCTTTGTGTATGTCATAATTGAGAGAACGTAACATGGAGCTCTTCCAGCGAAAAGGGTTGTATAATTACATTGCTGTCCTTTTCATATTTCTCCTCGTTTCCCATGTCCATTACGTCAGTTGGGGCTATCAAACACAAGAACGATTCTAAAAGATCGTTCGATGGTGGAGATGTGTGCAGTCCATTGTTAGACCGTTTTCTATGTTCCTTATTGTGCAGTCCTAAAGCACTGACTGCATACCCACCAGCGCAGCACCGCGAAACAGCATCAAGAAGGCATTGGAAAGAGTGGGCGGCGTCACTGTTCCAGCCAGACCGAGCTCAGCGCCCCCTGTCAGTGTTGACTTAACCAGCTACCCATCGCTGTTCGGGCCAGTTCGGTCATGGACTTAGAGAGCATCAGTACTGAGTAATAGGACGACGATACTTGGCCTGCGTTCTGCGAGTAGTAATAGTGTATAAATGTAATTGCATGTAGAAGGCACAGGAGAACATCAAGTCACTTCATAATGAGAAGTTAAGTTACATTTCTTTACTTTTTAGAAATAAAGTGTTCTATTAATCTGATGGTGTTATGTACGGATCATTTTGGATTCCTGCTACCGGCCATTGTAACTTCTCACCTTCATTGTTCGTGTTGGTGCTGAAACCCACAGCAGCCGACAAAACACATACGACATTAAAACTCCTGGTTAATCGTATTTCTTCGCTGAGCGCTATGCAGAAATATTGTCTCGGTTTTCGTTTTTTGTACTTGAAAATTTTCTTGGCTGGAATTTGTATCTTCTTAAGAGCAATGAAGATTGTGCCATTAGAGAGACTTTTTTATTTTCTTTAATTACTCCTTGTGTTCCTTGAGGTCTGAGTCACATTCTGAATCCCACCAACAGGAGGATTGCCTACAAAGTGTCCGTATATGATCTGTTTGAGGTATGCAGAAGTTCGTTGCTTGACTGATAAGCGATACCAACAAGTAGTCTCTTTCGAGGAACCACTTTCGATGATCGATTTCGATAGTTTTTCGTGACTCTGTTTGTGTTCTGCTTCGGGCTAAAAGAGCATTTCACAGTCTCCCTATGATGATCGTTTGTTGTAATTTGAATTGCCAAGTACTCTAAACCTAAAATATCTGGAATACAGATCAGGTAGACAGTGCAGCGAATGCTATGCTCAAGTGTGCCGCTGTGGGAACTTCATTTGAGCGGGCTATTTGTGTTGGTGAGCCATCATTTAGTACTGTGAGGTATTCCGAATTTAGTACATCCACCTAGCATTTTTCCCATTGTATTGGCAGCTCTGCAGACCCACAGTGTAAGGTGGGCCTAGGGGTTTCTACCTGAATTTAATTATTGTTGTTTGCAAAGTCGGTCGTTAGGTGCTTTGTATACTGAAACCAAATTGAAATTGAGATTCTTGATCCGCAGGCGGTTACCCACTGTTTAGAATGGATCGAGCTGAGTGCCAATATTGACAACGGCAAAAGTGGATATATTGTTTTACCTATTTGTTTTACAAATAACGCTGCACCGCTGTAGCCATCATCTCTATCTTCTCTAATGACAAAGTAGCCCAGGAAGGCAAACGTGTTGTTCGGTTTTAGCAATGTTTCGGTGATGGAACAGTCGTTTACGTCAGTTTCGAGCAGAAAATATTAAAGGCTGTCTTTATTTGCCTTGAGTGATCTTACGTTCCATTGGACTATTTAATAGACCATTTTGCGGGTGCAGGAGAGGGATCAGAGTATTTTGGATTGACATCCGTTTCGAATCTGTTTGCACTAATGGAGTGAATCCATTAGTAGCCTAATGGTACACTATATTATTCATCACAGTTATGATTATATGATTTGGTACCCGTGGTCTAGGGGTAGCGTCTTTGATTCATAATCAAAACGTCTTTGGTCCCGGGTTCAATAAATAATCAGCATTGGCGGCCGATGACTTTTGGCATAAGAAGTCAGCCTCATTCTGCCAACGGCCTTGTCAAAGAGGGCGGAGGAGCGGATAGAGGTTCAGGGCACTCTCTTGACCTAGGGGTGGGAAATTGCCCCTAAAGGCGGAAGAATCAGCAATGATCAACGACATGAGGATGCAGAAGGCAATGGAAACCACTGCATGAAAGACACGTAACGTGTATCCACAGGACATGTGGCCTGTAATTGAAGAAGTGTCATGATGATCTCTCCATTGGCAAAAGATTCCGGAATAGTCCCCCATTCGGATCTCCGGGAGGGGACTGCCAAGGGGGAGGTTACTATGAGAAAAAGATTGAATAATCAACGAAAGGATAATGTTCTATGAGTCGGGGCGTGGAATGTCAGAAGCTTGAACGTGTTAGGGAAACTAGAAAATCTGAAAAGTGAAATGCAAAGGCTCAATCTAGATATAGTAGGGGTCAGTGAAGTGAAGTGGAAGGAAGACAAGGATTCCTGGTCAGATGAGTATCGGGTAATATCAACAGCAGCAGAAAATGGTATAACAGGTGTAGGATTATTTATGAATAGGAAGGTAGGGCAGAGGGTGTGTTACTGTGAACAGTTCAGTGACTGGGTTGTTCTAATCAGAATCGACAGCAGACCAACACCGACAACGATAGTTCAGGTATACATGCCGACGTCGCAAGCTGAAGATGAACAGATAGAGAAAGTGTATGAGGATATTTAATGGGTAACGCAGTATGTAAAGGGGGACGAAAATCTAATAGTCATGGGCGACTGGAATGCAGTTGTAGGGGAAGGAGTAGATGAAAAGGTTACAGGAGAATATGGGCTTGGGACAAGGAATGAAAGAGGAGAAAGACTAATTGAGTTCTGTAACAAGTTTCAGCTAGTAATAGCGAATACCCTGTTCAAGAATAACAAGAGGAGGAGGTATACTTGGAAAAGGCCGGGAGATACGGGAAGATTTCAATTAGATTACATCATGGTCAGACAGAGATTCCGAAAT
Organism: Schistocerca piceifrons; assembly: GCF_021461385.2. Classification (NCBI taxonomy): domain Eukaryota; kingdom Metazoa; phylum Arthropoda; class Insecta; order Orthoptera; family Acrididae; genus Schistocerca; species Schistocerca piceifrons. The sequence continues at coordinate 438,440,786 of NC_060143.1, forward strand.
CAAATACTGGATTGTAAGGCGTACCCAGGAGCAGATATAGACTCAGATCACAATATAGTAGTGATGAAGAGTAGACTGAAGTTCAAGACATTAGTCAGGAAGAATCAATACGCAAAGAAGTGGGATACGGAAGTACTAAGGAATGACGAGATACGTTTGAAGTTCTCTAACGCTATAGATACAGCAATAAGGAATAGCGCAGTAGGCAGTACAGTTGAAGAGGAATGGACATCTCTAAAAAGGGCCATCACAGAAGTTGGGAAGGAAACATAGGTACAATGAAGGTAGCTGCGAAGAAACCATGGGTAACAAAAGAAATACTTCAGTTGATTGATGAAAAGAGGAAGTACAAACACGTTCCGGGAAAATCAGGAATACAGAAATACAAGTCGCTGAGGAATGAAATAAATAGCAAGTGCAGGGAAGCTAAGACGAAATGGCTGCAGGAAAAATATAAAGACATCGAAAAAGATATGATTGTCGGAAGAACAGACTCAGCATACAGGAAAGTCAAAACAACCTTTGGTGACATTAAAAGCAACGGTGGTAACATTAGGAGTGCAACGGGAATTCCACCGTTAAATGCAGAGGAGAGAGCAGATAGGTGGAAAGAATACATTGAAAGCCTCTATGAGGGTGAAGATTTGTCTGATGTGATGGAAGAAGAAACAGGAGTCGATTTAGAAGAGATAGGGGATCCGGTATTAGAATCGGAATTTAAAAGAGCTTTGGAGGACTTACGGTCAAATAAGGCAGAAGGGATTGATAACATTCCATCAGAATTTCTAAAATCGGTGGGGGAAGTGGCAACAAAACGACTATTCACGTTGGTGTGTAGAATATATGAGTGGCGATATACCATCTGACTTTCGGAAAAGCATCATCCACACAATTCCGAAGACGGCAAGAGCTGCCAAGTGCGAGAATTACCGCACAATCAGCTTAACAGCTCATGCAACGAAGCTGCCTACAAGAATAATATACAGAAGAATGGAAAAGAAAATTGAGAATTCGCTAGGTGACGATCAGTTTGGCTTTAGGAAAAGTAAAGGGACAAGAGAGGCAATTCTGACTTTACGGCTAATAATGGAAGCAAGGCTAAAGAAAAATCAAGACACTTCCATAGGATTTGTCGACCTGGAAAATCCGTTCGACAATATAAAATGGTGCAAGCTGTTCGAGATTCTGAAAAAAGTAGGGGTAAGCTATAGGGAGAGACGGGTCATATACAATATGTACAACAACCAAGAGTGAATAATAAGAGTGGAAGATCAAGAACGAAGTGCTCGTATTAAGAAGGGTGTTAGACAAGGCTGTAGCCTTTCGCCCCTACTCTTCAATCTGTACATCGAGGAAGCAATGATGGAAATAAAAGAAAGGTTCAGGAGTGGAATTAAAATACAAGGTGAAAGGATATCAATGATACGATTCGCTGATGACATTGCTATCCTGAGTGAAAGTGAAGAAGAATTAAATGATCTACTGAACGGAATGAACAGTCTAATGAGTACAAAGTATGGTTTGAGAGTAAATCGGAGAAAGACGAAGGTAATGAGAAGTAGTAGAAATGCGAACAGCGAGAAACTTAACATCAGGATTGATGGTCACGAAGTCAATGAAGTTAAGGAATTCTGCTACCTAGGCAGTAAAATAACCAATGAGGGACGGAGGAAGGAGGACATCAAAAGCAGACTTGCTATGGCAAAAAAGGCATTTCTGGCCAAGAGAAGTCTACTAATATCAAATACCGGCCTTAATTTGAGGAAGAAATTTCTGAGGATGTACGTCTGGTGTACAGCATTGTATGGTAGTGAAACATGGACTGTGGGAAAACCGGAACAGAAGAGAATCGAAGCATTTGAGATGTGGTGCTATAGACGAATGTTGAAAATTAGGTGGACTGATAAGGTAAGGAGTGAGGAGGTGTACGCAGAATCGGAGAGGAAAGGAATATGTGGAAAACACTGATACGGAGAAGGGACAGGATGATAGGACATCTAATAAGACATGAGGGAATGACTTCCATGGTACTAGAGGGAGCTGTAGAGGGGAAAAATGGAGAGGAAGACAGAGATTGGAATACGTCAAGCAAATAATTGAGGACGTAGGTTGCAAGTGCTACTCTGAGATGAAGAGGTTAGCACAGAAAAGGAATTCGTGGGGGGCCGCATCAAACGAGTCAGTAGACTTTATATGAACACTGCATAATTTTTTCCCCAACTTCCAAGATTTGTACAATAATTTATTCGACAATTCTCTGCTGCCATTTTCTCATCTGTGTCTACATCATTACACAATTTAGATCCGTAGAGGACAACAGAGAATTGCCGAAACTGCTAATCTATACGAATAAATGACTTTAGTACTAAGAACCTTCAACATCGCAGCGCGTCAGCAATCGTTGGTTAATATATTAAAAAACTAAAAACCCGCCTCGATTGCGAAAAAAGCACCCAGTGTTACGTGTTAACCCAGGTTTCGGCGTAGATAACTACACCTTCTTCAGAACAACAATAAAACCCACAAGTGCCTAAGAAGACCGTTGTCAATGGTTAAGAGAACATTATAGCTATACATTTATAAAACGAAAAAGAAAGGAAAACACAAACAGTACATATGTACAAAGTCAAAACCACTACTTAACTTAATGGTGTACGCTCCACCTCACATCGGCCTATGTTCGATGGGCCATGACCCGCCATCGAACTTCTTTGTTCAAGTGTTCAAGGACAAGTTGAAGCTGACCATCTATTCCTGGTGGGATGCTGTCCCTCATCCGCCATTTTGGCATTAGAACGCCTCCAGGCCAGCAGCTCTAGGACACCGAAAATTCCTGCTATTTATTTCTCCTGTACGATTGACTATCGAATTCTGTTTCCTTAATTGTTCTGATCTTCCCGTCTGTGCTTAGACAGTGCTCTCTTACCAAACAACAAGAATGCTTTTATGATTAGCGGTGTTTTTGCTAGCATGCACAGACATGATGAAGGCTTTTACCAGTGAGAACATGAGCTAATATTTACCATTTGAGACATATGTTGTAAGCAGGACGTTACGGTTTCTGAGAAAGGTAACACATGATGGATGGGATGTCAGGTTAGGACTATCAGGAAGAGTGCATTCGGTGTTATTCTAGGATATTTTCGTAAACAGGTCCTGTTAGGACAAGAATTTCCATTAAGACAAGCTGAGACAACACTAAAACTCCTAGAACAAAAGCGACTGTTAACTATTCCTGCAGCACTTTAAGATTTCTGGGAAGAGTTGGTATGTGATGGACACGCTGTCCCATTAGGATCGCTAGATAGAATTCATCCCGTGTTATTCTGGGATATTTTTGTAAACTGTTTCTGAAAGTATTGCGAGTGATATCTATAGCACATACATAGAGAAACTTGGCTTTTATTTACATAGATATGAGACGACAGTTTAACAGTGACAGCCTTTTAGCTACACCTGCAAGGGTGGCTCGATGGGCAAACATCTCGCTTGGTCATTAGGAAGGCACTGCATCCACAGGTACAAAGGCGAGAGGTAAACATATGCACCGCCAGAGGTGTCTCGCATGTGGGACTAGCCAGACCACCGTGTACATCCCACACATCTGGTCATCATTTCCCCTTAGACCTCTGCAGGGAACAGTTCGCTGATATGTAGTGGTCGAATTTCTTAAAAGTAGTTCGAAAGCGCTTTTACACGCAATGAGTATTTGTGTACTTCATTATTTCCGCTGTTTCAGCATTGTGAGCGTGTTTGGAGTGCGTTATCTACATGTCTGTAAATCAGTGTATTGCATTATTTCGGTAATTTACAAGTAGTTAACAGATCTGTAGGCTATTTATTGTAACCCCAAGCACGTCAGGGTGAGTGTTTTGTATCAGCGTAATAAATGAACTACATTAAATCCGTCCTAAATAAATTGTTTCAACTTCCCACTGAAATTAAATGAAGTATACTTCTTCCTCTCCAGCAGCTGGACACAGACTGAGTCCTTCCCCCACCATTTTCAAGGAAGAGATGGTGTTTGGAAGACTTAGGTTAATGGAGGTAGCCCCACCACTTTCTTTGGTTAGTGGAGTAGCCTAAGTGACCTTTTTTCCCGCCGGCCGGAGTGGCCGACCGTTTACAGGCGCTACAGTCTGGAACCACGCGACCGCTACGGTCGCAGGTTCGACTCCTTGCTCGCGCATGGATGTGTGTGATGTCCTTAGGTTAGTTAGGTTTAAGTAGTTCTAAGTTGAAGGGGACTGATGACCTGAGAAGTTAAGTCCCATAGTGCTCAGAGCCATTTGAACCTTTTTTCCTGCTATTTTTTCCGAGAGGAGGGGGTTAAGCTAGTGGTGGTAACCCAATTGACCAATTTTCCATCAGAATTAGAACTTCATGCCATGATGAAATTGCAACATTGCCACATCAATCACCTCCATCTTGGATCCGCCATCTTGAATAAATTTTGCAACAATGCAATGTGGGGTAATGCCTCCCTTGTCTCACTACTATTGTATCATTGACGTCCTTTAACCCTGAATTTTAGTTCCAGTCCTGAACCTTCCTTCTGTTTCCATCAATGCTCCTTCGAAGTACATACTGAACAGTAGGGGCAAGAGATTACATCCCTGTCTTATGACCTTTTTAATCCAAGCACTTCGTTCTTGGTCGTTCACTCTTATTTTTCCCTCTTGGTTCTTATACATATTTTATATAATCCAGCGCTCCTTATAGTTTATCTGTATTTTTCTCAGAATTCCGAACATCTTCCACCATTTTACACTGTCGAATGCCTTTTCCTGGTTGACAAATCATACGAATGTGTCTTGATTTTTCTTTAGTCTTGTTTCCATTATCAGCCCCGACGTCAGAATTACCTCTGTGGTGCCTTTACCTTTCTTAAAGCCAAACTCATCATCTAACACACCTACATTTATCTTTTCCATTATTCTGTGTATTGTCAGCAAATTGGATGCTTGAGCTGTTAAGCTGATTGCTCTATAATTCTCGCACTCGTCAAGTATTACAGCATTCAGGATAGTGTGGATGGTATTTTACCGAAAGTCAGATGGTATGTCGCCAGACTCATACATTTTACACACAAACGTGAATAGTCGTTCTGTTGCCATTTCTCCCAATGATTTTAGAAAATCTAATGGAATATTATCTATTCCTTCAGCTCTATTTGACCATAAGTCCTCCAACCCTCTCCTGAATTCTGATTCTAATGCTGGATCGTCTATTCTCTGTCGACTCCTGTTCCTTCTTCTACCATATCCCACAAATCTTCCCCTTCTTAGAGGCCTTCAGTGCCGTCTTTCCTCCTATCCGCTTTCTCCTCTCAGTGGGATCCCCGTTGCATTCTTAATGTTATCACCCTTGCTTTTAATTTCACCGAAGGTTTTTTCGATTTTTCTACATGCTGAGTCAGTGCTTCCAACAATCGTACCCTTATTCGATTTCTTCACATTTTTCATGTAGCCGTTTCGTCTTATCTTCCCTGCACTTCCTATTTATTTCGTCCCTCAGCACTTGTATTTCTGTATTCCTGAATTTTCCTAAACCTTTTTGTGCTTCCGTCTTTCATCAATCAACTGAAATATTCCTTCTGTTTGCCATGGTTTAATAGACGTTGTCTTCTTTGTACCAGTGTTTTTCTTTCCAACTTCTGAGATTGTCCTTTATATATATATATATATATATATATATATATATATATATATATATATATATATCCATTCCTCTTCAGCTGTACTGCCTACCGAGTTATTCCTTATTGCTGTACCTATAGCTTTAGAGAACTTCAATCGCATCTCGTCATTCCTTAGTACTTCTGTTGTAGTTGGCAGAAGTGCCGTGAAACTAGAGGAGGCCGAAATGCACGCGTTTTAGCTCACGCAGGCTGGCATGAGGAGGGAAGAACTATACTGACGTGAGGTCTGGAACATGACAAGGAATTAGAATTCAGAAAGTGGACGTAATTAGTTTGATACTTAACTTTAATCCATTAATGATGAACGTCGCTCTTGACGGTACATGATTCACAATATTATCCGTTCAGGATACATAGTAACTGAATATGGCGCCTTGCTAGGTCGTAGCAAAGTGACGTAGCCGAAGGCTATGCTAAACTGTCGTCTCTGCAAATGAGAGCGTTTGCAGACAGTGAACCATCGCTAGCAAAGTCGATTGTACAACTGGGACGAGTGCTAGGAAGTCTTTCTAGACTAGACATGCCGTGTGGCGGCGCTCGGTTTGCAATCACTGATAGTGACGACACGCGGGTCTGACGTATACTAACGGACCGCGGCCGATTTAAAGGCTACCACCTAGTAAGTGTGGTGTCTGGCGGTGACACCACATTCCTTCCCCGCAAATCGACGGATGGTTGTGGTATAAGGCCTCCGCCCGCCGCGGGTTTGACCCCATGTTGACGTATGCGACGAGGTGGGGAGCCTAACAACAGGCGAGGCTGTGCCACCCGCACCCTGCCATTCGGACCGCGGGGAGATAGGAAACGCTTGAAAACCTGCCAACATGCGGTGTATGCGCCGGTAGAGAGACAGGAGGGGCCGAAGGGTCGACCTCCATCGGGTCGGGGCACCCGACGGGCGAAGACGACATATGGTCCGGAGCGTGCAAGAGTTCCATGTCGGAGGACAACTGGTCGCGGGAAGCGATCGGCGACGCCTGACCCAGGGAGGCGCCTGGCGGCTGCAGCGACGCGTCCACTGTGGGCGTCGCCGACGGGAGAACAGGCAGCGGCGGCGGCGGCGCATCGCCATGGGGCAAAATGGAAGGCAGCGTCGGTAACACCTGGGGCTGAGGCGAGCCAGTAGATGGGTCCCCAGGGCGCTGACCGGACGGCACCGTCGCTGAAAGCAGACAGAGAGCGGCAGGCCCCGTGCGATGACAGAGGCGCAGCTGATTGAGATGCCGGCGCACCTCACCAGAGGCCCCCAAAACCAGATACATAGCGCGTCCGAGGCAGCGAAGAATGCGCCCTTCGAGCCAACGCCGTGAACCTCGATAGTGGCGACGTCGCCTGGGGCAAAAGCAGGTGTCTGCCGCTGCACAGGAACCGGATGCGGCGGATGTATCATAAGGTTCGATGAGGACGACCGTAGAGCAACTCAGCCGGCGAGCGACCATCTCGGGGCTGAGAGCGATACGAGGACAAAAAGAGCAATAACGCGTCCTCCGGAGAATGCAACTCTTTCAATTTCAACATCTGTGACTTGAAAGTCCTGACCAATCGTTCAACGGCACCGTTTGACTGTGGCGTAAAAGGCGCTGACGTCAGATGTTGAATATCATTGGCCTTGCAGAATGACTGAAATTCTGCGGACATGAATTGTGGGCCATTGTCGGAAACAATTGTCTGTGGAAGACCTTCAATGCAAGAGATAGCGGATAACGCTTGGATGGTGGCAGATGATGTCGTGGAAGACATCCGGACAACCCAAAGGAAAATTACTGAACGAATCTATCATAACCAACCATCGAGCATTCCAGAATGGACAAGCAAAATCAATGTGTAAGCGTTGCTAAGGGAAAGTGCCTTTTGGCCATGCAAAGAATCTCCGCGGTTGCGCTGATTGTTGTTCGGCACACACCATGCAAGAAGAGCACATAGTCGTAATCGCGGCATCGTTTCCGAACCAACTACAGTGCTGACGAGGAAGTTGTTTCGTTCTCACTATACCCCAATGCCCTTGGTGGAGAAGCCTTAAGACAGAGCACTGTAACGAACGTGGGACCACGACCCTGGACAGATCATTATCAGAACGCAACAGCAAAACACCACGTCGAACAAAAAGTCTCTCCTTGTGAGCAAAAAATCGCCGAACCAACAGATCCCCGATCCCTGACTTTGACAAGGGCCATTGCGTAGCAACAAAGCGCAGAACGGTAGCAGGGACAGGGTCGGCAGTTGTGGCTGTAGCTACACGACGAAAATCAATCGGAAACGATTCGACTACGTCATCAGTTTCCGAATCAATGAACATGCAAGCAAGTTCGGAGGAATCGAATGCCCTATCCTCAGCAACAGCCAAACGGGACAACGCATCGGCGTTTCCGTGCTTAGCAGTGGATCGATACAAGATATCGTAGCGGTACTGCGAGAGGAAAATAGACCAGCGAATGTATTTCTGAGCTGCACGTGGAGGTACAGGCTTGTTCGGATGAAAAAGCGATGTCAAAGGTTTGTGGTCTGTGATTTTGGTAAAGGGACGACCATACAAGAATTCATGAAACTTCGTAACACCAAACACGAGAGCCAATGCTTGCTCCTCGATCTGGGAATAATTTCTTTGCGCAGACGATAGCAATTTGGACGCAAAGGCAATAGGGCGATCGTGCGAGCCATCTTTGTGCGCAAGCACAGCACCGATCCCGAAATCCGATGCATCCACCATCAACAAAAGGGGCTTCTGGGGATCGAATGGCGTAAGGCAAGTATTGGAAAGCAACGCCGATTTCAACCGACGAAAGGCGCGTTCGCATTCCGTCGTCCAGACGAACGGAACACCTTTACGGCGTAATCGATGAAGCGGAGCTGAAATGGAAGAGGCATGCGGCACATATCGGTGATAATAGTTGATTTTTCCCAGCACACTCTGTAGCTGCTTCAAATTCTGCGGCGAAGGCTAGTCTTGTATGGCATGGAGGTGCGTGGGACTGGGATGTATGCCTTGGGCATTGAGTACATGGCCCAGGTATGGCAAGTCACGAGCAAAAAGCACACATTTGTCCTTCCATAAGCGAAGACCATGTTGTTGCAAGACCTGAAATAATGTTCTGAGATTGGCTAAATGTTCTTCTTCCGTCTTTACGGAGATCACAATATCGTCCAGATAGTTTGCTGCAGTAGGGACCGACGCACAAACAGTTTGTAGATATTGCTGAAACAATGCAGGGGCGGATGCACACCTGAATGGCAGTCGTTTGAATTGACACAAACCAAGATGCGTGTTAACCACCAAAACGCGCTGGGATTCTTCGTCCACCGGTATTTGCAAGTACGCATCTGCTAGTTCCAACTTCAAAAAATATTTGCCCTGGCACAGTTTGTCAAAAAGATCTTCCGGGCAGGGTAAAGGAAAAGTTGCAATCACTAGTTGTGGATTCACTATTGCCTTGAAGTCCACACAAAGTCTCAATTTTCCTGAAGGTTTTGGCAAAATTACTAAGGGTGATACCCAGAGAGAAGCCTGCATGCGTTCAATTACACCTTGTGGTTCCAAATCGTGTAATGTTTTTGCGACATCACGGAATTCGTGGGGAACATTGTGCGCTCTGAAAAATTTCAGTTACGCTTTTACTTTCAGTTCCAAATGTGCTTTACAGTTCTTAGCGCAACCGAGGTCCGGTGCAAAAATGTCTGCAAATTCTTCACATAGACGAGAAACACTGTCTGAAGGCACAGTCTGGTTCACTGATAGGACCTGATTTACTATAGACAAGTTAAACAACTGAAATAAATCGAAACCATACAAGTTCACTGCCGAAGAAGAGCGAAGTACGTAAAATGACCCAAGTTTTGTTTGTCCCTTGTATGTTGCAAGAAGGCTGCGCTGTCCTAACACAGGGATATTCTGACCAGAATAGCTAGTTAATGTAACATTTGTGGCACGCAACGGAGGTGTGCCCACCTGTTTGTAAGTGTCTTGATTCATCAGTGATACTGCAGCTCCTGTATCGAGCTGGAATGGTATCACTTTGCCGTTATTGTCCAAGTCTACAAAAAGTTTGTTGTCCTGCTGAAGACAAGAGCGACTGTCCCGTGCAACGTGAACTGACACTGGTACAAAGTCACTTGCGACTTGATGGGACTTCCGGCGATGTCAACGCACACTATTTGTGGGATGAACACAGTCACTGTTGGAGAGAGTGGCACTAGGCGGAGTGGAATTAATGGCATGAATGTCCATGGGCGAAGTTTCGTGAGCCTGAGTATCCATGGTTCGATTCCTATTCCAGCGCGAAGCAAAGGGACTGGAATGGTTTTGGGTTTCCGATATGAGCTTTTTCTGGCAAACACTCTGAATATGTCCTTTTTTATTACAGTAAAAGCAAATAGCTTGGCGTGACGGGCAGTTCTCACGCGAATGTTTAGTAGCCCACCGCGGGCATGATTTGAGCACTGCATTTGCTTGCTGGAGTGGCACACGTTGCTGAGAGCCTGGCGGCAGCGGCGCGGCCAGGCGCGAGGGCTGTTTACTGCCCCGTGCAGCTCGCCCTGTGGGCCGGTTAACCCGACACTCGGCTGGCGAAGTTTCAAAGGATTCCTGAGCAAAGTCAAGTGTGTGCTGCCAATCCAATATGTCCACCACTTGTTGAGGGGAAGTATTGACTAGTTTCAAAATCTGTTCCCTTATATGCAAGGTTGCAACCCACTCTCGATTAGTCTGACCTGCCGTACATTTTCTACGAAAGAAGGTATACTGTTTCGCAACTACGTTGACTGATTGTTTGAAATATGCATCTAAAGCAGACCAAATTTCATCGTAGAACAGAGTTGCCACGTCACGTCGGGGAAATAATATGACTATCACATGGTAGGTTTGCACTCTGATGGACGACAAAAGGCTGCCGCTCATTACCTTTAATTCTGTGGTCGGCGAGATGGAATCCAAATTGGCATGACCACTCCGTCCAGCTATCCAGTGCAGCATCAAAAGGTCTGAAAGTCGGTGGAACGGCGTGTTGTGGCCGCGTTAGCGGTGGAGCGGCGGCTGTCGCATTGTTTTGCAATGCACGTTGACCCTGGACGAGCTGTCCAAGGGCATCCAGTAAAGCCTGCATCTGCTGATTCTGTAAGCGATAAAATTCGGACAGTACATCTGGAGATTGTGGCAAAGCCATGACACAATTAAATCAGGGTAGTATAGATAATAACACCGTTTATACACTCGTCGCCAATGTAGTGTTGGCAGAAGAGCCACCACTGTATTACTAGAGGAGGCCGAAATGCACCCATTTTAACTCACGCATTCTGGCGTGAGGAGGGAAGAACTATACTGACATGAGGTCAGGAGCATGACAAGGAATTAGAATTCAGAAAGCGGTCGTAATTAGTTTCATACTTAACTTTAAACCATTAATGATGAACGTCGCTCTTGACAGTACATGATTCACAATATTGTCTGTTCAGAATTCATTCTAATTACTGAATATCGCGCCTTACTAGGTCGTAGCAAATGACGTAGCTGAAGGCTATGCTAAACTGTCGTCTCTGCAAATGAGAGCATATTTAGTCAGTGAACCATCGCCAGCAAAGTCGGCTGCACAACAAATCTTCCCCCTCTTAGAGGCCTTCAGTGCCGTCTTTCCTCCTATCCGCTCTCTCCTCTCAGTGGGATCCCCGTTGCACTCTTAATGTTATCACCCTTGCTTTTAATTTCACCGAAGGTTTTTTCGATTTTTCTACATGCTGAGTCAGTGCTTCCGACAATCGTTTCCTTATTCGATTTCTTCACATTTTTCATGTAGCCGTTTCATCTTATCTTCCCTGCACTTCCTATTTATTTCATCCCTCAGCACTTGTATTTTTGTATTCCCGAATTTTCCTGAACCTTTTTGTGCTTCCGTCTTTCATCAATCAACTGAAATATTACTTCTGTTTGCCATGGTTTAATAGACGTTGCCTTCTTTCCAACTTCTGAGATTGTCCTTTTTATATATCTCCATTACTCTTCAGCTGTACTGTCTACCGAGTTATTCCTTATTGCTGTACCTATAGCTTTAGAGAACTTCAATCGCATCTCGTCATTCCTTAGTACTTCTGTTGTAGTTGGCAGAAGTGCCGTGTAACTAGAGGAGGCCGAAATGCACGCGTTTTAGCTCAAGCAGGCTGGCATGAGGTGGGAAGAACTATACTGACGTGAGGTCTGGAACATGACAAGGAATTAGAATTCAGAAAGTGGACGTAATTAGTTTGATACTTAACTTTAATCCATTAATGATGAACGTCGCTCTTGACGGTACATGATTCACAATATTATCTGTTCAGGATGTATAGTAACTGAGTATGGCGCCTTGCTAGGTCGTAGCAAAGTGACGTAGCCGAAGGCTATGCTAAACTGTCGTCTCTGCAAATGAGAGCGTATGCAGACAGTGAACCATCGCTAGCAAAGTCGGCTGTACAACTGGGACGAGTGCTAGGTAGTCTCTCTAGACTAGAACTGCCGTGTGGCGGCGCTCGGTCTGCAATCACTGATAGTGGCGACCCGCGGGTCCCACGTATACTAACGGACCGCGGCCGATTTAAAGACTACCACCTCGCAAGTGTGGTGTCTGGCGGTGACACCACAACTTCTATATCCCAGTTCTTTGCGTATTGATTCTTCCTGACTAACGTCTTAAACATTAACGTACTCTTCATCACTACTACATTATGATCTGAGTCATTTTCTGTTGCTGAGTGCGTCTTACAATACAGTATCTGATTTTGGAATATTTGCCTGACCATGATGTAATCTAACTGAAATCTCTCGGCCTCTTCCACGTATATCTCCTCTTCTTGTTATTCTCGTGCATAGTTTTCGCTATTGCTAGCTGAAATTTATTATAGAACGCGATTAGTCCTCCTCCTCTCTCATTACTTGTCCGAAGCCCATTTTCTCTTCAACCTTTTCTTCTACCCCTCCCCTACAACCACATTCCAGTCTCCCATGACTATTAGGTTTTCATCTTCCCTTATTAGCTTTTCAATATTGTCATATATTTTCTCTGTCTCTTCTTCTTCAGACTGCAATGCCGTTATGTCTACCTGAAATATAGTTTTCGGTGTTAGTTAGCTGTCAATTGTGATAAGAACAACCCTATCACTCAACTGTACATAGCAACCCCCTACCTTCCTATCCATGAAAAGTCCTACTGCCGTTATACCATTTTAAGGTCCTTTTGATGTTACCCTATACTCGCCTGACCAAAAATCCTGATCTTCTTTCCAGGCTCAGGCTGGCTCTGAAAACGTAACCATGCATGGTGGTGATTCAAGCCTTGCACACTTTTTAAAGATGTGGCAGAGCCGATGAAAGAATAGCAAATAACGGAACGAACTCTGCTTACAATGCAACAACACTAGCTGCGTAGGATGTGTTTACACTGTATTCTGCGCGCCATTGTTATGTAGTCAGACTTCACAAAAGTTGACCTGAGAAACTTGCAAGACTAGCACACCTGGAGGAAAGGATATGGCTTGGCCGCAGGCTGAGGGATGTTTCCAGACTAAAATTTTCACTCTGCACCGTGTTCGCTGATATAAAACTTACTGGCAGGTTTGTACTGCATGCCGGACCGAGACTCGAACTCGACACTGCCTTTCGCAGACAAATGCTCGATCCACTGGGGTACACAAGCACGATTAAGGACCCGTTTTCACAGCCTTACTTCCGCCAGTACATCTCCTACCTTCAAAATTTCACAGAAGCTCTCCTGCGCAACGTACAAAACTGGCACTCTTGGAAGCTACGAGAATGGGTCGTAAATCACGCTTAGGTAGCTCAGGCGGGAGAGCACTTGCACAGAGAGACAAAGATCCCGAGTTCGAGTATCAGTCTATCATGCTAACGTACTCTGTTACGTTTTGATTATTTACATTTTACTCGTACGAATCCAACGAGTAAGAAGAGGTGAAATCACTCGCTGCCTATTAATCTGTAAATGTCTGCGCCGGTAGCTGAGTGGTTAGCGTGACGGATTGTCGTCCTACGGGCCCGGATTCGATTCCCAGCTGCGTTGGGGATTTTCTCCGATCAGGGATTGGGTGTTGTGTTGTTTTCATCATCATTTCATCCTCATCCGGTGCGCAGGTCGCCAAATGTGGCGTCGAATGTAACAAGACCCGCACCAAGGAGGCCGGACCTGCCCCGTAAGGGGCCTCCGGGCCAATTACGCCAAACGCTCATTTCTATTGTGTAATTGAGAAACTTTTTCATCGTGTATGATGTCGTTTTCGAAGGCCTCGAGGCAGTTTATGGAAGAAACAGTTATCTGTAACGACGTTTGCTCCATTTGAAAACAAAATTAAGAACATTGTATATATGGTGTCTGTTATTTCGGACATGTCCGAAATTACAGACAGCACACATATACACTCCTGGAAATGGAAAAAAGAACACATTGACACCGGTGTGTCAGACCCACCATACTTGCTCCGGACACTGCGAGAGGGCTGTACAAGCAATGATCACACGCATGGCACAGCGGACACACCAGGAACCGCGGTGTTGGCCGTCGAATGGCGCTATCTGCGCAGCATTTGTGCACTGCCGCCGTCAGTGTCAGCCAGTTTGCCGTGGCATACGGAGCTCCATCGCAGTCTTTAACACTGGTAGCATGCCGCGACAGCGTGGACGTGAACCGTATGTGCAGTTGACGGACTTTGAGCGAGGGCGTATAGTGGGCATGCGGGAGGCCGGGTGGACGTACCGCCGAATTGCTCAACACGTGGGGCGTGAGGTCTCTACAGTACAACGATGTTGTCGCCAGTGGTCGGCGGAAGGTGCACGTGCCCGTCGACCTGGGACCGGACCGCAGCGACGCACGGATGCACGCCAAGACCGTAGGATCTTACGCAGTGCCGTAGGGGACCGCACCGCCACTTCCCAGCAAATTAGGGACACTGTTGCTCCTGGGGTATCGGCGAGGACCATTCGCAACCGTCTCCATGAAGCTGGGCTACGGTCCCGCACACCGTTAGGCCGTCTTCCGCTCACGCCCCAACATCCTGCAGCCCGCCTCCAGTGGTGTCGCGACAGGCATGAATGGAGGGACGAATGGAGACGTGTCGTCTTCAGCGATGAGAGTCGCTTCTGCCTTGGTGCCAATGATGGTCGTATGTGTGTTTGGCGCCGTGCAGGTGAGCGCCACAATCAGGACTGCATACGACCGAGGCACACAGGGCCAACACCCGGCATCATGGTGTGGGGAGCGATCTCCTACACTGGCCGTACACCACTGGTGATCGTCGAGGGGACACTGAATAGTGCACGGTACATCCAAACCGTCATCGAACCCATCGTTCTACTATTCCTAGACCGGCAAGGGAACTTGCTGTTCCAACAGGACAATGCACGTCCGCATGTATCCCGTGCCACCCAACGTGCTCTAGAAGGTGTAAGTCAACTACCCTGGCCAGCAAGATCTCCGGATCCGTCCCCCATTGAGCATGTTTGGGACTGGATGAAGCGCCGTCTCACGCGGTCTGCACGTCCAGCACGAACGCTGGTCCAACTGAGGCGCCAGGTGGAAATGGCATGGCAAGCCATTCCACAGGACTACATCCAGCATCTCTACGATTGTCTCCATGGGAGAATAGCAGCCTGCATTGCTGCGAAAGGTGGATATACACTGTACTAGTGCCGACATTGTGCATGCTCTGTTGCCTGTGTCTATGTGCCTGTGGTTCTGTCAGTGTGATCATGTGATGTATCTGACGCCAGGAATGTGTCAATAAAGTTTCCCCTTCCTGGGACAATGAATTCACGGTGTTCTTATTTCAATTTCCAGGAGTGTATAATTACAGCGATGATGACCAATGATACCTCCAGCGCAGGTGCACACCATCTTTGAAGTCTTACGTGAACTGGCGAGGCTAACGAGCAGGGACACTACATCAGTAGTGTGTGGTATAAGTTGAGAATTGTGGTCTGACCGCAGGGCTGCTAGGCTAGTCTGTGCAGTTCTGGTGCCACTGTGTCTGGATGTTCAGTGCATCTGCTGGTAAGCAGGAGAACCGGGTTCGAATCCTGGTTTGGCACAAATTTTCAACTTTTGATAGTGCCATAAATCAATGCCCACCGGCAGCCATTGTCTTGAATTCCTTTTTGTCTTAAGAAGATAGTATACAGCGTAGTAAATGAAAGATGTGTACTCGTACATGATCCGGTAGATAATGTTCTTAGCTCTTTCAGGCTATTTTCAGAGGGTAAAGAGATGTACAGGCTTAGAAATGATCAGCATTTGGTCGGCTGACTGGCGGCCATTCCACAACATAAATAAATGTAACGTAATTCGTGTAAATAGTAGGGAGAAGTGGATACAGTTTGATTTCACTGGAATCTGTCTGAATTGTCAAGGGTATGGGAACATCAATCACTGTTGAATTTGCATGGAATGACTGCATTAATATAAATCTAGAAATAGCAGTTGGCAAACACACATTTCTCGATGGACTACTAGAGATGTGAAATGTCTGGAGACCGTTTCGAAGAGTCTTGTTTGCCGACTCTTGAGTGTTATTCGTAGCCCTACGGAAATTCGATTAACGGGAGAAAATCTATGTAATTCGCGCTTTTTGTACTCAAAATGACTCATACGCGCGCTAAGGTGCTAAAACACGTTTTAATGGCAGAGGATAGAGTGTAGATGTAATGACCTGATGAAATCCTTAATGCCAAAGTGCCAAGACCCACGATCAAGAAATGTATTACGTATCTAACAAATCTGTCACGTAATGGCAACCACGGTGTAATTAGAACTTAGGATTTATCTGTATTGAATATGAACCCTTTTGCTGTCTTAAGCGGAAGTTCATGTTATCGTACGGAACAGGTGTTTCTAGTCGTGGGTCGCACCACCTTTACGCAGCTGAGATAGTGTGTGTACAAATTCGGAATAGCGGACGAAAGTTTGTCGTAAAACTGATATTAACCACACTTGGCTATATTCAGTTGTAACATGGGGACAGGTGGCTAGGACACCGAAGATAACTTCCACTGTACTTGAGTGCGGCGTGGAGGATAAAAATTGCATGGGAAAGCAGAGACTGGAAAAATTCAACGAGTAATTGAGTGCAAGTGCTACTACGAGGTAAAGCGGTGGTCACAGGAGACGAATTGGTGGCGCTGCATTGAACGACTCAGAACACTGGATATAGTAAAAAAAACCTGTATTTATCTTACTATACAGGTTTTTCCTTCTTCGTCTTCCTGAAGTGCTGTGGATGCTATTCCTGGATGTCTTCAGACAAGCCCTCCCATCCTGTCCCATCTCTCTTCATGAACGTTCTCTTCATCGCCGATTCTGTGCTGAATCATTTCCTGTCTTAATCGTCCAATAAATTTTCAGCTTCCTTCTGTAACGCCATCTCTCAAACGCTTCAATACTTTTCTGGTTTTTCCCACAGTCCACGATCCACATGTATTTTCATAAGAAATTCTTCCCTGAAATTAAAACCAGTGACAGATACTTTTAAACCACTTGTACTGAGAAGTGCACACTTTGGCCGTAATAGTCAATTTATGTCTTCTGCTTCTTCCATCATGCGCTGTTCTACTCCGAAAGTAGCAGATTTCCTTCGCAGACAAGCCAAACTGTCTTAGGGAAACACAACAGATTCTTTCACTCTGTCTACCGCTGTGAGTTTGTCGCTAATCTCTAATTCCGAAGTGACATTTATCTATCCCTTCTAGCTAGTTTGGTCGCAAGCAGTAGCAGCTCCTTTATAGGGGCTGACAATACAGTCCTCTCTCCCGACCTGCAGTAGTTGGCGACTACCCATTTAAACTAATGATGTCTCTCGACCTTCAAACTGACGCCATTCAGTGGGACCTCCATTCTCCCAAACAATAGGAAAACTTAACAGTCTCAGTCGGTGAGCAATCGGACAGCAGTACTGGATGAATGGTCTGCGAGATTAGGAAGCCGTAGACCAGATGGGGCTAGTAACCCAGTACTCTCTCTTGCCAGACGTTCTAGCTGTGTCGCGTCCACAGCGCAAAGGCTCCTGATTCTATGACGTCGTGTTGTATTCGGCGTATTCATCCCAGGCAGAATTACAGCTGCAGTTAACACGGCTGTTCATCAGCACCCACATGTTACGGGTCGTCTACTAGTTTGCAATATGCCGTGGCTGTACTGTTACTAACATTTTTTCTTTTTTTTTTAAAAAAAAGAAAACCTAGGGTTAATGGAGTACATGTTACCAAGTAATAATAACACGCAGGCATGGTAAGATAATGACTCTAGCAAGTGTCACATAAGGCCTCCTGAAATGAACGCTATTATAAACAGTGAACTATGTGCAGCTTCAGAAAAATATCTGGTACCTAGGTACCTTTGGTAACCATCAGACTAATATTTCTTATTCCGTAGTTTTCCTCTTCTCGCGTTGC
This sequence comes from Schistocerca piceifrons, assembly GCF_021461385.2. Classification (NCBI taxonomy): domain Eukaryota; kingdom Metazoa; phylum Arthropoda; class Insecta; order Orthoptera; family Acrididae; genus Schistocerca; species Schistocerca piceifrons. The sequence goes on from NC_060143.1 coordinate 438,458,899, forward strand.
AGGCCACTTAAAGGCCGCGCTTCAGCCGCCAAGTTAGCGAAGTGCTTTCTCAAGTGCTACTTCATCTCTTTTTATTTTCCTTTTCTGCTGAGGAATTTCTTCTCTGCATTCCTAGAACTATTTTGCCATGATCTTTCCTCTTACTAAACGTTTCCTATATTTGATCTCATTTCAATCTAATTCTTACTGAACCTAGTTTCTTTTAGATCTTCATGTACTTTTCAAATCCAACAGATTTTAATTTTCAATTTTTTGTAATAGGAGTTATTCGACACCGATTTTGGCCATGGAGGAAAAAAATGCTGATCTTGATTCGTGGGATGAAAGCAACAGACAATATGTACCAAATCTGATCTTTGATCTTTAACTTTGACCTTCACCACCCCCGTCCCTCCCCATTCCCCTACCCGCTTCTAACACTCCTCCCCCTTTTCTGTTTAATTATCTGAAAAACGAAACACTCTGAGGTCTTCCTACTGCAAGGATGTGGGGAGAAAATGAAGAAAATAAGCCATCTGTGTCACAAGATGAAGTCATACATATACAATGGCGAAGGATGCTACTAGGTAAATACGGTATGCAATATCGGTGAATGTACTGTTCGCCAGGTGTATACTTTATTTGTCTGCACACAGTCAAGTCCTCTCACATATACTTTCTTAAAAAGTAATCCATTTCATTAAAGCTATGACGTGATATAATCAAGGCAATGTATAATGAAATGGAGTATTGTGTCTGCAGCGCAGGTGCAAAGAGGCATGCCAGGTAGAGATCATATGAACACTGAGATGTGTAGCTATAATGAATTATGGGACATTCGCTACATTATCATAACACAGTTATTTAATTTGTTCTACATCTATAAGAAGTGTGCTACATTTATATTTTCTTGGTACATCTACAACCACTGCGCTACAATGACAGTATGTTACATTTAAAGGCAACTAAAACGTGGAGGTTACCATTTCTGTACATTATGTCATCATAATTGTAGATTACAGTTTAAGTTTACATGTTTTCTACATCTATAGCGTGTAGGTCTCAGTTTTACTCTACAGTATATTTACATCGAGTAGGTTGCATCTAAATTTTAAATCGCAGTTTTAAATCTCCCCCTGTTGCATACGCAGGTGCTGACTAACCGTGTCTTCTAGAAAGTGACCCCATTCTATAGGCTCACTTTCTTATAGAGCATGAAGCGTTTGTCATCTTTGGTCAATGGTTACGATCTGCATTTCTTTATGCTGGAGTTAGGTGTTGAACAATCGATTTAACAACAGCATTTAATACAAATTCTCAATAATCATCAATGATTAATGTCTCAGCTGATGAGCATCCTCCACCTTCACAGAAATTAAAGAAGTTGAATCCCAAAGAACGTGCAGCGTGTGACGATTATATAAATGTACGAGATTAGGAGATTACTCTGACTTATACGTGAAAAACCTGTATCCTATTATTTTCGATCACTCTGTCTAAGAACATACGAACTACACCCAGCCCATTATGTGATATCTCTTGGTTTAGAGTGGGATGATATTCTGAAAATACAAATGTAAAATTCCGGCTTATTACAGACATAAAACAATCACACCTTCTTGAGTTTGTTGTCAGAAGTGGTATTTCCACTATTCATGACGACATCCTGTAGCAAACAATAGGTTGATTGCTAATTATAATTCACTATCATTCTTCCAGAAAACGGTAGCACTGTCAATCATTAACAAGCCAGAATTTCCAAAGAAGTTGATTCCCACATTATATTATAAAATATATGCAATTCATTACAGGAACTGAAAGCAGTCTGTGAACAAGATTCTTAGTATAAAAAAATTCCCCAGGTATTACCTTTTGCGAAGCTCCTTGGATGAAAACTTATACCGATGTTAATTCTGACAAACATACGAGTACAAAAAACGATTTCGAGAAAAAATTGAAACTAATGAATAAGTGGTTTTGGCGAAAGAATGCAGAATGTACGAAAAACGAAGTACTTGATGCTAATAACAAGTAGGAAAAGTTGATATGGAGATGCTGCTATGATCCGATGATGAAATATCAAGTGCACTGTGGTATTTAATGAACATTTTGTTACTGTGGAATGAAAAGACTTAACATCGTATTTGACAAATTCATAACTATATAAAAGGTAGTGACATTTCTAGGATTCTTCTTGTAGTTTTTATTATTTACATATGTAGTGAAGAGATTTGAGAAACAGAAGTTAAAATGTGTTGTACACAAACGGATAAAAAAATTATATCGTGTCGCTAGCCAATATATTTTACGGTATTTAAGGTGACATACAAAGGATAGTAACAGATGAAGTTTCTGGCCTGGTGTGTATATACCTTTGGTGTCGTTCACCATAGCTGCCTACATGCAGGGACAAAATATGGTGTCTAAGATAGTGACGGCAGGATGTTTCGCGCACGGAATCGGCGCAGTTTCATCAGCACACATTTTCTTTTACCAATAACAGCCTATCATTTTTCGCCACAAAAAAGGCCAATAAGTATGTAGGCCAGAACCACCATCTTGTTCCTGTAGAATTTGCATAAGTCACACAACTTCGTCTGCACACACACGCAAACACACACACACACACACACACACACACACACACACACAACCACACATCTTCCTTCCTTTCGCAATCACAACCAAATATCTTGCTGGCCATTAGAAACAAAACAGCCAATCAACCTCCTACAGCCGTCTTTCTGTTTCTCTACACCGACACTCACAGTTTAAACACGAATGTACGCACTTTCTACAAGGCATAAGAGACCCTCAAACTACGTGCCACTATTTTATTATCCATTTATAACAATAGAAATCACATATGACTCACTTTATTGACACTACTAAAGTAACTCACTGGTGAAGTTGCACTCAGCGATGATTGCAATTACATCTTTGCACACCACTTGCTGCAAGACACATGAACTCTCAAATTAAGTCTAACAATGTAATTTCCATTTAAACTGTCTGTTTTATTGTTATGTAACAGTACGAAACACGCGTGCCTCTCTTTATTGTCACTACTGGTGCAGCTTATAGGTTAAGGTATACTTGGCGCCTAAGATGCGACTGTGGACGAACATGTTAAGTGTCGTAACGTTATTTTCACGTCTAAGTTGTTGGTGTTATCGTTCTACAACAGTAAAACCACACGTTGCCCAGTTTATTGACACTACTGCTGTAACTTACTGGTTAAGGTACACTTAGTGGCGGCTGCAGGTCACTCTTGGTGCAAGACAGTGCGGACCATAAAATTAAATGTCACAATATTATTTCCACGTCTAAATTGTTACCGCTATTTTTATATGTAAATATGCAAATGCAGTCTACGCCGCACAGTTGGCAACATCTACAAATCACCACGCCACGAAATATCCCGACTGCCGGCGATAGTTTCCGATCCGGAACAAGGGGGCACGTATGCCATGTCATAGTTCCCATACAGTAACTAATAGAATCAAACATGCCTCGTCGTAAGATACGTGCGTAAATCTTAGTGACATGGGAAAATACGAAAAGCGAAGAAAACGAAAGTGTTAGTGACAGTAGTAAAAGTGTCAATGAAGCTATAACGTTGAGAAAAACAATGTACTAGCGTTGAAAAAACACTGAGGGAAAGGCAGTGCATTCTACTTGATTTTTCACTGTTATCATCATTATTCTGAAAAACTAAATGTGCTGATTGGTATCAAACTACCTTGAATTTCGAGTCAGATTTCCAACGTGCTTAGAATCACGGTAAAACGTTCTTTTTGCGAACTTAATGGAAATGAATCCTCCAAATCACATATTTATTCATCGAGACGATGTTTCAAACAAAATAAAAGTTAGCTCCTTTTGATGCAGATACTCGTCTTTGCTTGGCATTTATACAGAGTGACTCTTAAGTTACTGCCCTCACTTCGTGGATGTAATGTATGTATCAAAATACGAATAAAAAGATAAATAAAGATTTGTTTGAAATTGATTTATTTCCGTCTTGTGTGGTAGGAATTACATTAGGGAGCAGTACATATTTGTTGGCGTAGTGTGTTCGCCTGTATATCGACTGATGTTCGTTTGTACACCCCACAACACTGCTGTAGGGCTTCTTCAATCAACTGTATGGTACTTGATTCGGAGGCAGCAAGTCCACCCATTTAGCCTGCCGAAGGCACCTGTAAATTCGGAATTTTTTCGGTAGGTACTCGAGCGACATGCTGCCGACCCATTATTCAGTTGTCGTATACTGTTTATAAATGAGACCTCTTTACTGGTACGGGTATCATGAAGGATCATAACATGCACGTGTGTATGTATGACAATCCTCATGTAACTACAGCACAAGGATATTAACACCGTTTTGTAGTGAACATTTGTTGTGGCCTAGTGGACAATCACGAAGTCGGACCGATTGTTATTTCATAGCACCTGACAGGTATCGATAGTTTTTGGAACATGAGTTGGGTGGTCTGCATCATGACGTTCTACTCGTAACAGGTATTAACTTATGGTTTATGCACGACGATGAACTTGCACGTTTTATCCCGATAAGTGGGGGAGGTCTTGCGGGAAAAGTTGCTTGGCCTGCTCGATCTCCTGATCTTAAGCCCCTGGACTTCTACTTTTGGGGCATTCTCAATCAGCAACTAAGAATGTTGCACACCTACAGTAGCGAACTGAAAATGGCTGTGCAACTGTGCAGAGTAACATGAACAGAGCCTGAAACATTCCGAGACGTCGAGCACGTCACTGTCTTCGTCTACATGGACACCATTTTGCGTACGTTGTGGGGTAAATGTACAGTATGCAGTTCTGCTGAATTTTGGGTCCTTTCGTGTCGTTGTTTTCTGAGGGAACTAATTTTGTGCTGTTAGTGTTGCACTTGTGATATATACTCTGCTGCATGACTCTGAAACAAATTAACTCAAGACAGAACTTTATTTAACATTGTACCCTTATTTTGATGCATTCATTACAGGTACTAAGTGTGTACAGATGCTTTTGAATCACCCAGTATATGAAGGAAGAGGATATTCGAGCATTCAACAATTCGTGATGGTTATGAATATGCTATCTTTCTCCTGTGATACTTTTCAAGAAATGTGCGTCTTATAGAAATTGTTGTTGATGAATCTCCGAAAGTCATTTTTTATGCATGTCGGGTGACAGTAATTGGATAATAATTGCGAGCTTACCGAAAATGATTCTGACAAAGAGTAAAAATTGGATAAATTTGACAATGGGCTTATTGATAATGATTGAGAGGACAATTCCCAAGAGGATTCTGGTTATGGGCTTCGTGATGACAATATTAGCAACGATGATATAATATTGCATTGTAGATGACAAAATAGATTTAGGAGTGAATTACGAGGGTTTATGATCAACTAGAAGTTTCCGGTCAAAAGTTGGTTTTGGCAGGGATTTTGCTTTGATCACAGGATGCATTGTCGATTTTGACATGTAACAACATTTTGTCAAATTTGCGTGGCTACAGCAACTCAGTTACGTGAAGATTCACTGGAATTAAATTTTTTGTTGGAAGGACACGCCAAACACTGTTCCATGAATCATTCGAGATCCTCTGGTGTAATGGATCCTACGACTGATGAAAATATATGGAAACTATCCGAAATCTGTGGATTTAGATATACCAAAATGCTTTCAGATGGTCATTCAAAAGATTTTAATCCTTCAGCCTAATTGGATGTTTATGGAGATAATCATGAAATACCGAAGGCAGAATGGGTGAATCACGTTTGAAAAAGTGTATTGTATGTCAATATGTCTATACAAAATCTCTTGTATACCCATGGATGTGTACAAATGTCTACTTCACATCCATTCTATTTTCAATATTTATATCGCAAAATTCGGACAGGACATTTACAGTTCATACTTTTTGAGCACATTGCAAGTATAACACACCGTGTAAAAGAAGAAAGAAGCAGCAAAGTTACGTCGGGAATGACAGGGATCGTGGACAACTGAAGGACACTACGATAAAAAAAAACTTGCATAGTATTACAAAAAGGAATATATAGAAATAAAAGTGGGGTAAAACAGCTTGTGGACATACTTTCCGACATCATAGACATTTTACGGCTAGAATAGAATCAACTAAGTTATTATTTACAGAATATGAAACGTGCAAAGTATGCATCAATATATCATTGCGCTTCTGCTGCCAAAATTCCTGAACATACTTATTGTCCAGAAGGGGAGTCATAGTGTTTTCATTACTCAGCATTAGCAAAAGAAACTGAATCTGGATCTCACGCTTCTAGCGTAAAAACACCAATAAATCGCCTTTGTTTACTTGTGTGTACTTGCTTGACTGATGAATGACTACTAACACGATGTGCTCGGTGTCTTAAGAGAAAATGTTGATGAGAGTTTACAGAGCACTATACGGAATAGGTGTCCGAAAGAGACGCATGTGTGTCTGCAAAGAGAGTAAAAGTAGCAGCTTCTATCAGTGTTTATGAACATAATGTTGCCTCTAAGGGAGTTATTTCAGAAATAATGACAAAGCTGGCTCTCAAATATTCTTACCGAACAGCAAAGGCGTTAGCAAAAAACGAAGAAAGTAGCATTGTATCAATCGGAAGTGAAAAGTTCGAAAAAATACGAAGTAATTCACCAAAAAAATTAATTTTTACAAAAATCAGAGAGAAGAAGCTGTACTCGAATGTGATGATGTAAGTTACGCTGCGGGTTGTTTGATATAACTGCGTATTATTGACATACATACGGCGGGCATGTGATGTAATATGTAAAATGGAAATAAAGAATACAATTTTCAAATATATCAAGTACACTGTTATTTATTTTTCCGTTATACTGGGCCGAACATCGTGCAATGTCGTAATAATTCGAATTTACGCTAAATTCTTGTCACGTATTATAAAAATAGAATTTTTATAATTTATCTAAACTTTTCTGTCACTTTAAGTCAGTTTATTTGAAAAAATCAAAATGGTCGTAACGGAACCACGCTGTACTCATGCCTCAATTTTAAAAATTTTTGCTCAGAATATTTTTGTGAATACATCACGTGATAACCAAAAACCCCACTTATGAAATTGAAAAAATAATTGATTTTTTGAATAATCGAAAACTCATAAGTGTCAAAAAATTTTGTTTAGCAAATTGGCTCTGTCTACTGAATTCAGCATGCAAAGACATTACAATTTTAAACATGGCTGTTCCTCAACAGCTGTATACTAGTTTCAACATAGGATTGTTCAGCCAACCGGTGGCAAATAACTGTTTGGTACACTGACCTAGGTTTCTACATCCACTAAGGGTGTCTTCATCAGAATGAAATTTTGAGAAACCGTAGAATTACATTGCAATGGTCAGATTTTATGGCAGCTCTGCTCAAATCAAAAATAAAGTAAAACACATTCCGTACTTTGACATGTGTGCCTAGCTAGAAACAACATCAGGAGTCAACGCGCAAGCAAATTATCACTCGTATATTGCAGCCCCAGTGGAGACGTGGACTGTGGCATATAGCATCCCAACGAATAGGCCCTCCCTCGGCAGACAGGACACGGAGTAAACAAGCTGGCCACGAAGCATCAGCCTGTCCTCCGGCCGTCACCACACCGACTGCCGAACACTGAATTCCCAAGCTACTATTGGGCTTCCGAGGCGGAGAAGACCAAAGAGGTTGGCAGAGAACTGTCACATGACGTAGGTAATACTACCCGCTGCGGGCATCACCAGCTATCTTTCAACATTCTCTGAACACTACATGATTACGGACAAGTGCGAACCCCGAATTTAATATGGAGTACATGAGTTTTCCATAACTGGTTGGGTCCTTTCAAATTATACTGCATCGAGCCACATGCCATGCAAATCAATGTCCCCATTGTTAAATGAGACACTGTCGAAAATAGACAACTTAGGCATAAGTCTAACCTTTTACACAGTTTACCTAGAGAACAACTCTTTCCTGTGGCAAGCACGTAAAAGGTAATAAAATCAGTACTGCGAGAAATAAGAAGGATAGAAGGCAGGGAGAAAGAGTTTGTGTTCCACTTTTGGAGACTCAAACGCTCACACAGTCCTTGTCTTGTGGGACGAACAGTAACGTTACTCATACTGATTATCCACAGTCCGTCAAAAATCTGAATACTGTATTATCGGTGTAGCTATATTATCTCAAACAGATATTCCGTTCATCGAATTGTGTTTAAATGTGGTATCTATTGTTAAAAAATAATTTTTGAAGCATCTGCTCTTGTCTCAAAATGATATTCTGTACATGGAATCACATTTAAATGTAATGACTAGGCCGGATGGGGTGGCCGAGGGGTTCTAGGCGCTACGGTCTGGAACCGCGAGACCGCTACGGTCGCAGGTTCGAATCCTGCCTCGGGCATGGATGTGTGTGATGTCCTTAGGTTAGTTAGGTTTAAGTAGTTCTAAGTTCTAGCGGACTGATGACTTCAGCAGTTAAGTCCCATAGTCCTCAGAGCCATTTTTTGTAATAACTAGTCTCCTTGGTCATTACAACAAAAATAATTTTATAGGCATATATTCAAAAATTAATGTATTAAACATCTATTTTCTTCACAAATTGCAACACCTAAAATGTTCACTATAAAACCACAGAAGCATGGCCTTTTCCGCATGTACTTCTGACCAAACAAGCGATTCTGCTTCCGTAATGACATATTTCCAAGAAACATCTCATCACCTGCTCCAGCCTCTTAGGGGTTGAACTTCTAAAATCACTGAAACCATTCTTCTTTTTTGTTTCTGACTGAGAAATGCCGATTGTCGTAGATGTAACATTAAAAACGCTTGATTAATTCTCTAATAATATAATGATTTACTTTAAAAAAAAGAAGATTTCCTCCACTATTTCACTCCCTTAGGAGGTTGAATCTCCAAAAATGGTGAAAAGAATGTTTTTTATTTCTGATTGAGAAACTAAATAGCTATTTTCGTCTTACTAGTTGCAAAGTTGCCTAATAGCAACATATTTGTTAAAAATTTTCATTCCTCATTTACCCCCTTAGGGATGAATTTCGAGAAATTCCTTTTTAGATGATGCCTATAGTATAAGAAGAGCTAGTTATGACAAAACTCTACCATCTGGTGAGCAAGATGTATGAGACAAGCGAAATACCTTCAGACTTCAAGAAGAATATAATAATTCCAATTCTATAGAAAGCAGGTGTTGACAGATGTGAAAATTACCGAACTATCAGTTTAACAAGTCACAGGTGGAAAATACTTCCGCGAATTCCTTATAGACGAATGGAAAAACTGGTAGAAGTCGACCCTGGGGAAGATCAGTTTGGATTCCGTAGAAATGTTGGAACACGTGAGGCAATACTGACCTTACGCCTTATCTTAGAAGAAAGATTAAGGAAAGGCAAACCTACGTTTCTAGCATTTGTAGACTTAGATAAAGCTTTTGACAATGTTGACTGGAATACTCTCTTTCAAATTCTAAAGGTGGCAGGGGTAAAATACCCGGAGCGAAAGGCTATTTACAATTAGTACAGAAACCGGATGGCAGTTATAAGAGTCGAGAGGCACGAAAGGGAAGCAGTGGTTGGGAAGGGAGTGAGACAGGGTTGTAGCCTTTCCCTGATGTTATTCATTTTGTATATTGAACAAGCAGTAAAGGAAACAAAATAAAAATTCTGAGTAGGTATTGAAATCCATGGAGAAGAAATAAAACTTTGAGGTTCGCCGATGACATTGTAATTCTGTCAGAGACAGCAAAGGACTTGGAAGAGCAGTTGAACGCAATGGACAGTGTCTTGAAAGGAGGATGTAAGATGAACATCAACAGAAGCACAACGAGGATAATGGAATGTAGTCGAATTAAATCGGGTGATGCTGCGGGAATTAGATTAGGAAATGAAACGCTTAAAGTAGTAAAGGAGTTTTGCTATTTGGGGAGCAAAATAACTGATGATGGTCGAAGTAGAGAGGATATAAAATGTAGCCTGGCAATGGCAAGGAAGGCGTTTCTGAAGAAGAGGAATTTGTTATCGAGTATAGATTTGTGTCAGGAAGTCGTTTCTGAAGGTATTTGCATGGAGTGTAGCCATATATGGAAGTAAAACATGGACGATAAATAGTTTGGACAGGAAGAGAATAGAAGCTTTCGAAATGTGGTGCTACAGAAGAATGCTGGAAATTAGATGGTTAGATCACGTAACTAACGAGGAGGTATTGAATAGAATAGGGGAGAAGAGGAGTTTGTGGCACAACTTGACAAGAACTAGGGACCGGTTGGTTGGGCATGTTCTGAGGTGTCAAGGGATCATTGGAGGGCAGCGTGGAGGGTAAAAATCGTATAGGGAGACCAAGAGACGAATACATTAAGCAGATTGAGAAGGATGTAGGTTGCAGTAAGTAATGGAAGATGAAGAAGCTTGCACAGGATAGAGTAGCATGGAGAGCTGCATCAGACCAGTCTCAGGACTGAAGACAACAACAACAACAACAACAACAACAACATAGTATAAGATCAACACCCTGTCTAAATTTCAAGTTACTATCCTTAGCGGTTTTGGTTGGGCAAACAATGAGTCAGTGAATCAGTTTGGACATTTGCTTTTCGACAAACAGTGCTTATAATCTGCTTTTCATTACTCTGTGGCAATCGCTTGTACGTGGTATAAACTACCTGAAAACGTACACATCTGTTGCTGTGTTGTGTTTAATAGTGTCCTACAATTTATCTTCTGGTGCATTCCTTGTATACAGCGTGGTCAGGAACAGTCTGAATAGCTTGTAGGAGTGTTGCAGCATAGATTATGCTAAGAAATGGTTGTTAAAAACACGATGCGTTGTGCAGTTTCCGAGATAATAAGAACTGAAGTTAGCCAATCAGGCCCTGGCGCGTGCGAATTCCAGCAGCGCGCTAGGTACAATTATTGTCCTCATCGTGTAGGCGATGGCGCACGAGTCAGCTCAGCCTTTGGATCAGCTTCCATCCTTACTACCACCCCAAGTCCGATGTTTCCATAGCTGTCTTGTTCGGTCTTACGAGTCAAAAGAAGTGCACATTTGGCGACACCGTCTCTGGCGGACCACTTGAATTTGCAACGGCCTGATTGGCTAACTTCAATGCTAAATGACTGGGAATCGAGGCAATGTATCGAATTTTTTCTTAACAATTGTTTCTCAGCATCCTTATAAGATTTTAGCCTGTTTATGACCAACGTTACCAGTCTGTCAGACTATTTATGACAACACCGTATATAGAGAATACTCTAGTAGACAAACTATAGGACACTATTAAACACAACACAGAAACGGACCTGCACTCTTGCTGGAAGTTTATAATACGTAGAAGCGACAGTCTTCCACAAGGTGTAACACAGCGTCTATTCTGTATTTATAAATCGAATCTTACAGCCGTTTAATACTATGTTCGTCAGCTATCGAAGACGAAATTCTCATAGATGCATAGCAAGGAACTTTATAAAATTGATGAACTTGTTACCAATATTTTTGTTCGCTCTTGAACTTCTATAATTAATAAAGTTATATTATATCTTTATTGTAGGACTGGAGCCCATCTACAATAAGCAGTCTGTTCCGACTCTCTTATAATTATTCACAATCACGTTGCTGTCTACTTGGTGTACAGAAGTCTTGGTTTGATGTTAGATAGTCAAACATCCCCATTTAGTTAAAAATGCAGACAAAATGTTGAGTTATTCCAGGTCCATAGGATAATAGTCATCTACTCTCAGCTGCTGTGATACATCAGGCAAATCATCCATTAATACAACGATTTTAGCATGATCCAAATCCACTTTATGTGGTATAACCTCAGAAATTTTACATTTCCTCAAAATGATTTCCAGTGCTACCTTGCTGATTTCTGTCCAAGATATCTCTTGCGTCACATTGCCATTCTGTGTAGGAGAAATGGTATTTTCAGCGTGACACCATGTATTCTAAACACAAACTTGGAGTATTTAGCATACAGATAACTGCTAAATACACCACACACTACCTCCTTTAACATTATAGACCCTCCCTTTTTTAATTGTTGTTGGCAGTCCGCTTGATCACAGATGCACACTGCATTAACGCTGTAACGAAACGGTTCTATATTGAGTATACACGCATCTGATTAAAAGGGATAATTTCATTCTGTCCAGATGTGGTTATCTTCACATTGTCCATCTAGCAACACAGAAGCTATTTTGATCGTTTAAAATCTGACTGGATAGCTAAAACACACATTTATCCACCTAAGTCTGCTAAAGTGATAAACCGAAGAGTGTCTGTAACGTCTTAAGAATACTACTATGCAGGAAATCAAAGCCTCAATTAAAATACCCGAATGCTCTCAACTAGTAGTGTTCTACAGATGGTACACAAGTACTGCATCTGGTGTTGTACGGGTTGCAACACCGGGGAGGGAGACTCCGATGCCTGCATCTTCAATGATATTGTCATTTGACAGTCCGCCTTCTTGAACAACAATACAGAACGTTAAGACTTGGAAATAACACTGTGGCTCTTAATCTCAGGGTTCATTGCACCTTGCATCGAGCACGTATAGAGATCGAAATACAGCCATGGTATTTTGGAGAAAACAAATCTCTCGGAAGCTCCCTGACTGGATATTTAGTTCTCAACCTATATGCAAGGAATTAAATAGAGAGTGTGTAAATTGGGGGGAGGGGGGGGGGTGCGAGAGCAGGAATTGGGATGTGTTGGGGTACGAGGGTGGGAAGGGGAAGTGAGAGGCATATGCCAAAGCTCCAAGTTGGTACATAATGCCTGTTGCTCTCACCCTGTGGCCCAAACTCGACATTCCTTTGCTGGAATGGCGTAACAACCACTTTGAATAACTGCTAGTAATGTTACATAATTTCCCTACCCAGTCACCGAACTCGTTCTCTGAATGTGCCTAGATATTTAATTTTGGTTTTCCTAATTCCAACTTCCATGTTTTTGGCGTCGTGTACCTTTGTGTCTTTTACTGGTTTAAACTTGCCCACTTCAGTTCTATTTCCCAGCATCTACCTCACAAACTTTCTTTTTCTTTACGTAATTTTCTTTCGTAGATGCAAAAATTAATGCCTCCAGCACATATAAGATGTTCTGGCGGTATATCTGCCATAATTTTTATTTCGTTTCTTATGAATAATTGTTTGTTTAAGTTTATCCATTCCGAGACTGCCGAATTTTTTTCGTTCCTAGATTCTGTTCCCCCTGTATTGTATGCATGCCTGCATGACTTAAACTTGTCTACAGTTATTAAAATTGCATACCTTTCCTTCATTCTGAAGGAATATTATTATTTGTAATTGCACTTTTTTTCAGGGCAATGCAAAGGTAATATTAATCAAAACATGACTGTGTACGGTTGTATAATCACAAAGATTGTCGGTAATAAATGAGAGTCAGTATTTCAAACATTACGCTGCTTGAAAACAAAGAAGATATGTTTGAAGCTATGGTGATCTTTACACGACTGTTCCCCTTTCAGCTCTGAAAAATCTGTGATAATAACGAAAGACTGATAGAGCATGGTTGTCAAAAATGTGCGGAGCTGCTGCAGTGTTCTTAGTGGGGCATATAAACAAAAAGAAGTGTACCGCTGACACCAGCACGTGACTGATAACCCAGACTAATCATTCGATTGGCCCTGATCGCCCACGCGCCAATTGCGGGAAGTGATTTATGGTGTTCAAATTAGCTTAGCTGTTTGCTCGCCGAATCAATTACGCAGACCACCACTTTACACGTCCACTTGTCGCTAACAGATGAGCGTCGGAATGCGATTGTACTTGTGGCTCATACAAAGTATGACGTTTTGCCAAGGGTATCGTCTTATAATTTCGTAATTCGATTGTAAAGTTTATTATTGAAATCAAATTAATTTTATCGTAACTATGTATCCATTCTACAACTAAAATTTACTTTAAGCCACTGTTTTTTTTTTTTTTTTTTTGAGAAAATTCTCATTTTAGGAGGTATCCAGGTGAACGTGTGCCTATGAGAAATGACGTTGTGAGGATTTACAATATGCAACTATCTACGAAATAAACCAAAACAAGAACCATCTTCATAGGGGAGCTACTACTGGCGTAGTATACTTTAATTCAACACTCTTTCAGTGTTTTGTTTTGATTAAGTACGTCCATTATGAATATAGTCGATGTTTATTCACGAATACTTTTAATATGTAACTCAAAGTATTAGTAGTTCATTCTATTGTTTCGATATTAACTTATGATAACACTCACACCATTACGGCTGTCAGTGGTGCACGGATAGCCAAATGGTAAGGAGAAAGCTCACGAAAAGCGGGAATTCCGTTTTCAAGTACCGGTCTGGCACAAATTTCCATTGTCGTCATTCCATTGTACAGCTGGTGGTAGTCATTATTCGCAACTGCGAATCCATTTTATGAGCACGGTATTAGGTTGTAATGCATTGCAGATCTACATTAACATCTACATCTACGTGATTCCTCTACTATTCGCAATAAAGTGCCTGGCAGAGTGTTCAGTGAACCACCTTCAAGCTGTCTCTCTACCGTTTCACTCTCGAACGGCACGTGGGAAAAACGAGCACTTAAATTTTTCTGTGCCAGCCCTGATTTCTCTTATTTTATCGTGATGACCATTTATCAGTATTTAGGTGGGTGCCAACAGAATGTTTTCGCAATCGGAGGAGAACACTGGTGATCGAAATTTCATGAGAAGATCCAGTCGCAACGAAAAACGCTTTTGTATTAATGATTGTCACTCCAATTCACGTATCATGGCTGTGACACTATCTCCCCTATTTCTCGACAATACAAAACGAGCTGCCCTTCTTTGTACTTTTTCGATGTCATCCGTCAGTCCCACCGGATGCGGATCCCACACCGCATCACAGTACTCCAGAATAGGCGGACAATCGTGGTGTAAGAAGTCTCTTTAGTAGACCTTTTGCACCTTCTAAGTGTTCTGCCAATGAATCGCAGTCTTTGGTTTGCTCTACTCACAATATTATCTATGTGATCGTTCCAGTTTAGGTAATTCGTAATCATAATCCCTAAGGATTTAGCTGAATTTAGAAGCTTCAGATTTGTGTGACTTATCGTGTGATCGAAATTTAGCTGATTTGTTTTAGTACTCATGTGAATAACTTCAGACTTTTCTTTATTCAGGTTCAATTGACACTTTTCGCACCATACAGATATCTTATCTAAATCATCTGTCACTGTGGCTAAATTTTTTGGTTAATTGTTTCTCCCAATGTAGGTAGGCAAATAAAAATATTTTCGTATTCGGAGAAGAAAGCTGGCTACTGAAATTTCGCGAGAAGATCCCTCACAACGAACAACGTCTGTGTTTTGACGATTTCCACCACATATCCTGTAACATATTCTCTCCCCTGTTTCTCAATAAACGTAACGTGCCGCCTTTTGTTGCACTTTCTGTGCTGATTGTACTTGGTTAACTCCATCTGGTAAGTATCCCACATCGCACAGTAGTATGCCGAAAGTGGACGGAAAAGCGTAGTGTACGAAGTCTCTTTAGTAGATCTGTGACAACATCTAAGTGTTCTGCCAATAAAACAAAGTCTTTGGTTCGCCTTCCCCACAACATTTTATAGATGTGATTTCCAATTTAAGTAGTTTCTAACTATAATTCCTAGATATTTTGTTGAATTTCTGGCTATTAGATTTGACTGATTTATCGTGTAACCAATTTTTAACGGACTCCTTTTAACACTCAAGTGCATGACCTCACACTTCCCTTATTGAAGGTCAATTGCCGATTCAATCTAAACCGTTTTACAATTTACGAGGGTCGGTCAAAAAGTAATGCCTCCCATTTTTTTTCTACTTAAAGAAATTAAGTTAAGTGAAAAATTTGAATTTGGCGCCATTCCTCAAACCTTCTTCTGCAATCCACTGCAGTAGTAACTTTCTGTGTCAACAGGTGGCAGCACAGCAGAAGTTTGTAAGATGGCCGACATCGACGTTCGTTTGAGACAGCGTTGTGTGATTGAATTCTTGAATGCAGAAGGTGAAACGCCCATACGCATTCATGAAAGACTGAAGAAGGTGTATGGTGTTGTGACAGTGGATGTCAGCACTGTTAGACGATGGGTTCGTCGTTGTAAGGAAGCTGAAGGGCAAACACCGTTGACTGACGAAAAGCGGAGCGGCAGGCCGGTGAGTGCAGTGACTCCACACAACATTCAGCAAGTTGATGACATCATTCGTGGTGACCGTCGGGTGACTGCAGATGAAGTGTGTCGCATTATTTCTCTTAGTAAAGGCAGTGTGATCACGATTATTAAACAATTGGGGTACTCAAGTTTGTGCACGGTGGGTTCCAAGAATGTTAACCGATCAGAATAAAGAGGCAAGGAAAACAATAGCCTCCCAACACTTGCAGCGCTTCCGTTTGGAGGGAGATGAGTTTCTGAAAAAAATTGTGACCGGGGACGAAACATGGGTGCATTTTTTTGAACCCGAATCAAAGAGGCAGTCAATGGAGTGGCGTCACACAAGCTCGCCGAGGAAGAAAAAATTCAAAACTGTGCGATCGGCAAGAAAGTTATGGCAACAGTTTTCTGGGATACAGAGGGTGTGATTCTGGTTGATTTTTTGGAGCAGGGATGCTAAAAGAAGCTCATCGTGGGATTCATTTTGAAGATGAGGAGGCCGTCAAAACATCCGTGCGTCAATGGCTTAGGAAGCAGAGCTGTGATTTTTACCGTGCTGGGATACATGCCCTTGTTCAAAGATGGACCAAAACTGTAGAGATGGGCGGAGATTACATTGAAAAATGACAAAATGATCCTCAATGTTGTGGTTTTCAACCTATGTAATTGCATTTAAATTTCCTGACAATTAAACGTAGAAAAAAAATAGGAGGCATTACTTTTTGACTGACCCTCGTATTTGATCTTCTGCTGTCTGTACTGGACGATAAACGACAGCATCACCTGCAAATAACCTAAGAAGGCTCTTCAGAGTGTTTCCTAAACCATTTATAAAGATAAGGAACAGCAGAGAGCCTATAACACTACCTTGGGGGACGCTAGAAATCACTTCAGTTTTACTCGACGACTTTCCGTGAGTTAGTATGCACTTTGACCTCTCTGACATGAAATCCGAAAATAGTCGCATAACTGAGACGATATTCCATAAGCACGCAATTTCATTACAAGCGGCTTCTGAGTGAGAGAGGGCAAGTCACTCTCTCACTTATTTTCATATTCAGGGCTGTTCTTTAATGTTTTTATTGCAAACCCAGACAATATCAATTTCTGTGAAACGACAGGAAATTATCAACTTGCACAGGCTTTGATAGGAGTTTGTGCATTGTTAAGGCATGAGGGATCTCTATGGTAACTCTCCTTGGAATTGTATTGTATTGTATGGTAACCGGGGATCTAGAAACGACGGAGAGGCTCCGTTCCCGCCGCAGCCGCAGTGGTACACAACCCCACGACAACTACCGCAGTCCACCCTTCTGCCAGGGTTATTGTGCGGTTCGGCCCCCGGTGGACGCTCCCCCGTCCCCCCCCCCCCCCCCCCCCTCTCAGGGAACGTCTCACACCAGACGAATGTAACCCCTATGCTTGCGTGGTAATGGTGGCGTCCGCGTATATGGAGAACTTGTTTGCTCAGAAATCGCCGACATAGTTTAGCTGAGGTGGAATAAGGGGAACCAGTCTGCATTCGCCAAGGCAGTTGGAAAACCGCCTAAAAACCATCCACAGACTGGCCAGCTCACCGGACCTTGACACAAGTCCGCCGGGCGGATTCGTGCCGGGGACCAGGCGTTCCTTCCCACCCTGGAAAGCCGAACGTTAGACCGCTCAGCTAACCCTCCTTGGAATAGTATTTTCTGGAGTTGAGAACAAGCAGGTGATTTGGTCATTTGTCTTGCAGTGGACATTCAGGCATTGGAAGTCACGTGCAACAAAAGGGAGATGAACATTTCAAAGCTCTGTTAAGAGCAGGGAACTGAGAATTTCTTGCACCAGCGTGCAAACAATTCTTTCTGCTGAAGAAACTGGGTACCTGGACCTACCTGGTAGCGTTTATGGCCATGGCAACGACAGAGGAGCAGAAAAGTAGATCGCCCTGTCAAGGCATTTCGGCATTGTCGTATACGCCCATTGTATAAAAAGTTGGCGGGCATAAAAATCTGCGTGTTTCCATTTTCACCTTGGACCAGACGCTTTAGACAGAGCCATCAGGTCTGTCGTCCCTCTGCTTGCCGATTTTTTTAGGGAAGCCTCGGGCCTTCGGGAGAATTTTAGGAAGAAATGGTTTAGGATGGGACACAAATGCACTTCTCTTAGTTTAGTAGGAATCCCTGGTCGCACATTCTGTATTGTTCAGAACGTCAAGATAATGATCTCTTTGATAAATACATTGTCCGCTTTAGACGTAGACGAAAACTCTCAAAACATGTTACCTAAAGTGGCCATTTGAAGTATAGTTCGGGCGCCTGACGTTCTTCTTCTCCCTGTGTGGAAATTTTAAATATTATTAACTTTGGTTAGGATTGCCCAGGAGGTAGAGGAGATGGGCTATAGAGGAGACGTGGTGCTCTTGGTGTCTTGTGATTGGCACAAAACTCTTGTGTGTGTGTGGGGGGGGGGGGGGGCAGTTGCATTGTTTCACTTTTGGAGTTTATGGAATTTTGATGGAACGGAACGAGGAGAGAAGGAGGTTCTTCATATTCAGTCTCCTATTTGGAGAGAAGGTTTTGGTCTTGACTGTTGTTATAAGTGGGCTGCACTTGGGACACTCATCTTGAGCGTGACTTTGCACTGGCACTGGTCTTGACTGGGGAGCCTGTGGTGAAGTCTTATCTGTCCCACCAGTTAAGACTTCAATCGTCTCGGACAATTCGCTGTGCCAGGGACAGTCTGCTGCCTTGACGTTCCAACTCCTTGTGCCCACTGCCTTATATATGAATCAAATTGGTCCACGGTATAACCGGCGAACAAGAGTGTCACTCGCTGAACTATGCCTAGATTTCTGAGCTCTATTAGAGAGAAATTGCTAGCCACCTGACATATGGCCTCCCCGTGACTCTGCATATTTCGAGGGCACGATAATAATTTATGGGCGCCGCGCATTGCTACTATACAGATGCTTGCGCCACGACCAACACTGGAGACAGTGCTGCGCATCGAGAAAGGGGTGTAGTATAGCTTCTCTGGCTTGTTAGGGCAAACAGAATGGCAGCTTCACCACTTGTTCCTAGCTGCAGAAAAGTAGTGCAACGCATGTGTAGAGTAAATCCGTCAAAGTCTATTCAGCGTTAGATAATTTCAAATTGCTTTTTCCATGTTTTTAGCCAGGGTAGATAGATTAAACAGACTTTGAGAACCAGACTACTAATTATTTGTTGCTTCTGTTTGTGTCACCAACAGTTCATGATTTATTTGTCATCTGGATTAACTTGTATTGTTTATCCTATTTTATTATTAATAAACTATTGCCATTTTTATAAAAGATTATTTGATGTTGATATTTTAATCAGCCTTCACTAATTGACTGCAATAATGACAGGGCCACCATTTCAATATTTTTGTCTGCATCCAAGTTTTACTTAAGATTCTGAGAAACGTGATAACCTCCAATGAGGGCTACCAATAACAACCGCTGTCAGAGAGCAAAGTCAGTTTAACAAACATATGGCCATGGAAACAGGTGGAAGGCTTAGAAATTTAAGCAACTGCTGTCAGGGTGTAAACATACAGTCAGTTGTAGTCTTTAAAATCAAAGTGCAAGACCATTGTAGCGTTGGAAGGTACTGAATCAGGAGGTACTGAGTTAGGAGCCGTCTGGATACGGAATCAATCTGAAATCGCTTGTTGATAGCACTCAACACCTCTAGTGAGTAAAGAGATAGCTGTTTTTCACAAGACTGAAGTTTTGTAAATCCGTGTTGACTACGTGGCAATATGCCATTCAGTAGACCATTGCTTTCTAGGTAATTCATTATGTTGAAACACAATATATGTTCCAAAACGTTAATGATACGGGCCTTTAATTTAGTGGGTTACTCTCCTTGCTTTCTTGAATATTGGTGTGACCTGTGCACCTTTTCAGTCGTTGGGTATGGATCTTTCGTAGAATGAAATGTTGTATATGATTGTTAAGGATGGAGTTATTGCATAAGCATACTTTGAAAGGAATCTAATTGGTATACAAACTGGACCAGGAGACTTGCTTTTACTAAGTGATTTAAGTGGACTCACTACTCTCAGGATATCTACTTATAAGTTACTCATGTCTTCAGCTGTTCTTGATTGGCATTCTGGAATATTTACTTCGTCATGTTTGATGAAAGAGTTTCGGAAGACTGTGTTTAGTATCTCTGCTTCAGTAGCACTGTTATAGATAGTATTTCCAATGTTGTCGTGCAGAGAAAGCATTGATTGCCAGCGTATTTTACGTACGATCAGAATCTCTTTGGACTCTGTGCCAGTTTTCGAGACAAGGTTTCGTTGTGGGAACTATTGTAAGCATCTCTCCTTGAAGACCGCGCTCAATTTCGAGCTTCTGTAAAATATCACCAATTTTGCGTTCGTTTAAGTTTGGCATATATTTTCTTTGCTTCTGCAACAGTGTTCTGACCTGTTTTACGTACAATGGAACATCAGCTCCGTCCTTTTGTTAATGTATTTGGTATAAATCTCTTAATTGCCGTCGATATTATTTCTTTGATTTCAAGCCACATCTGGTCTATACCTACACTGTTAATTTGGAAGGAGTACAGATTATGTCTCAAGAAGGCGTCAAGCGATTTGTTAAATACGACAACCGTGTGCTCACAAATCCCCGTATCCGTTTTGATGCTCTTTATTCACGCAAGATTATTTGCTGCTAAGATGTCAAGTGTCTTTTCGCAATCGTTCGCTAATCAATCAGAGAATGTGTTAAGCACAATTTCGGATAATGTTTTACGCATACCTAGGAATTTAAATGTGCATTTTCACCAACATATTGGGAGATAAACTGAAGTCACAAGTACCTGTAATTGTATGAGTCGTGTACGTGTTTGAAATTAGACTCAATCTTTTTGGAAACTGTCAGCAATTGTATAGTCTGAGTTGGAACGTCGGTAAAAAAGTCAAATTATTATTTTAGTCTAGTTACCAAGAAAGATATCTACCCACACTAACTCACAGGGAATACATACTTCAATTTCGCTACAAGATAAAATATTTCTAACAGCAACAAACACGTCATCACCAAGTATATTGAGCCTATACTTTCTGAATACCGTTAGGTTCTTCACAAAAATTTCGCTTGAATTTATGTCTGGCCTTAGCCAGCTTTCACAGCCTATAAGAAATGGAGCATCTTTAGTCTCTATTAACACTTGCAGCTCTTTTACTTTCCGAACACAGCTACGAAAATTTACAACCGTTAGACGGATGATTCCTAGATTTACGTTCTTCCTGCGTTGAGACCTGCAACCTCTGAGAATGAAACCAGATTTGTGTTTCCCTGAGACACTCTAAACTAAAAAACCGCCCAGTCCACGACACACAGCCCCCACTATTAATGTAGCAATCTCCTGTGCGTAATGAACTCCTGACCTATTTAGTAAACACGAAACTCCACCATTCTATGGTGCAAGTCGAGGAATCTGCAGCATGCAATGTCACTGACCTGTCTGAGTCTCTACTTCAGAACCTCCACATGTCTGCATACTGGAGGTCCGCGATTAATCCTCTCTATGCTGCAAATGGTGAGCTCTACTTTCATCTGTGAACCAAACTGTCAGCCTTTACCACTTCAGGCAGCCACTCAGAAGCAGAGAGAATCTGTTCTGATACCACTGAGGCACACGTCGTTGGTACTGATGTGAGCCACCACTGCAGTTGGCTGCACTTTGTGCTCTTCATGGCATCTGGAAGGATCCGTTACACGTCTGGAAAGACTACAACCATTTTGCGCACAAAGTGCACATCGGCTTTCTTCCCCCCCTTCGCTGCCATGTCCCCAAAGGACCCCATACTGCATCTAACATTGCAGCTCCGAATTATGAATAATCCCATCCTCTTTGTCTGCTCATATCTTGAGGGCTGAGAGGTTTTCCCGGAAACATGATAACCGACGGCGTCTGGCTGAGGGATATTGTCAGCCACAGGTAGCACCTGGAACCTGTTTGTCAGACTGGAGCCGGGAAGTTCGGCTCCCCTGGAAAGTTTTCTCAGGCTACCACGCCTAGAGGCGACCTCCCACTCGCCAACGGGTGAGACATCAACTTGAGTGTGGGCAGAGACAGGACATGCCTCCGGTGACGACCGATCGGCGGACTCGTGGGTTATGCCGGACGTCCGTTGGACCCCACGTGTCTTCAAAACAGTGATGCCCATCCACCGCTGCCTCAAGTGTACAGCCGAAGCCAACACGGACTGGGGCTGAGAGCGAAGCGTCACGAACCCAGAACGCATCCAGGAAACCAACATAGCATGGAACTGAGAGCGAAGTGTCACCAACTCAGATCGCATCCGTACACACCAATCACAGTCCCTATCCATTCTAAAGACTGTGGAAAAATACCCTGCACAAAGAAAAAACAATAAAAACTTGCTGTGGAACTCTACTGCGAACATTGATGGAAATCCAAGGACTGTGTCTAGTAAATTAGAGCAACAAGCCGAGAAGCTAACAGTAAACTACTGAAGCACTACGGCGAGGCTAAATTAAGTCGCTCCTGATTAGGAATTTGTGAAATGTCGCAACATCGGTTACTTTCCGAAAAAAATGATCAAATGTGTGTGAAATCTTATGGCACTTAACTGCTAAGGTCATCAGTCCCTAAGTTTACACGCTACTTAACCTAAATTATCCTAAGGACAAACACACACACCCATGCCCGAGGGAGGACTCGAACCTCCGCCAAGACCAGCCACACAGTCCAGGACTGCAGCGCCATAGACCGCTCGGCTAATCCCGCGCGGCTTATTTTCCGACACAAACTAAACCGTCAGTACTGAGTCTAGTAAATATCAACACACAACAATTCAATACCTCTACTACCAAAGGACACAGATCAAACGATATAATTCGCTCCTTGTTAGGAACTAGTAAAATGTCACAAAATCGGTTACTTCCCTGTTGCATGTGTTGATCAGCTGGCGGCTGCTTGTAATCTTACCCTCCCACACATCACTATTAAATTTTTCTTAGTGTCTTCATTACTTTCGAAAGCTTCGAGAGGGAAAAAAATATAAATGTCGTGTGACTAGGACCTCTCGTCGGGTGGACCGTTCGCCGGGTGCAAGTTTTTCGATTTGACGCCACTTCGGCGACTTGTGCGACGATGGGGATGAAATTATGATGATTAGGACAACACAGCACCCAATCCCTGAGCGGAGAAAATCTCCGACCCCGCCAGGAATCGAACCTGGGCCCTTAGGATTAACATTCTATCGCGGTGACAACTCAGCAACAGGGGACGAACTTCGAGAGGAATAAGATGTACAGCAGAAAAGGTTTTTACTTATCTTCATTTTCTTGTTGTTGGCTCAAAGTCTTGCGTCTAGTGGTACATTCTTGTGGATGAAATTTTGATTTAACGTTGTTGTATCCTGATTACTAGATAACTGATGAAGATTTGCCTGTAGATTTCTTGAAGTTTATTCTTTGTCACATTATTAAATATCACACAGTTTCCACAATTTCCACTTAATATTCCAAATTACATTGTTAATGTCAATCACATAAATACGTCTGTCTCCATCAAAGCATGCCCACTACTACTAACATTGTGCTGTTTTATTTATTTGCCCGTCAAGTTCCACAGGACCAAATTGAGAAGCAAATTTCCTAGGTCATGGAACATGTCATTACATGAAATTACAACATAAAAGTAATAACAGGTAAAAATAAAATGTTTATGAACCCGAAAAAAGTCAGTCCACAAGTTTAAGTAAACGCAGTCAACAATACACCAAGTATCAGCTTAATTTTTTAAGGAAATCCTCCACAGCGTAGAAGGAGTGACCTATGAGGAAACTCTTCCGTTTAGATTTGAAAGCGCATGGATTAATGCTAGGATTTTTGAATTCGTGAGGTAGCTTATTGAAAATGGATGCAGCAGTATACTGCACATTTTTCTGCACAAGAGTTAAGGAAGTCCGATCCAAATGCAGGTTTGATTTCTGACGAGTAATAACCAAGTGAAAGCTGCTTATTGTTGGGAATAAGCTAACGTTGGTAACAAGAAATGACTGTAAGGTATATATATATTGAGCGGCCAATGTCAAAATACCCAGACTCGTGAACGGGGGTCGACAAGAGGTTCCTGAATTTACACCACTTACTTCCTGAACCGCCCGTTTCTGACCCAAAAATATACTTTTAAAATGGGAAGAGTTACCCCAAAATATAATGCCATACGACATAAGTGAATGAAAATAAGCAAAGTAGACTACTTTTCTTGTCGAACGGTCACTCACTTCAAATACTGTTCGAATAGAAAAAATGGCAGCATGAAGTCTGAACAAGATCCTCAACGTGGGCATTCCATGATAGTTACTGTCTATCCGAACAGCTAGAAATCTGAACTATTCAGTTTCATTAATCATGCGCCCATTCTGTGAAATTAAAACGTCAGGTTTTGTTGAATTGTGTGTTAGAAACTGTAAAAACTGTGATTTATTGTTAGTTTATTTTCGACAAGCCATGAACTTAGGTCATAAACTTCACTATTTGAAACCGGGCCAATGTTGCACACAACATTCTTTACAACCAAGCTAGTGTCATTAGAAAACCGAAATATTTTAGATGTACCTGTAATACTAGAGGGCATATTATTTATATAAATATGGAACAGGAGTGGCACCAACACTGATCCCTGGGGCACCCCCCTTGACTGTACCCCACTCAGACCCCACATAACAGCCATTCACAATATTCCAAAGAGATTACATACTTTCTTGACAAAAGAAGAATCATCACCAAGTTATAACATTATTTTATAAATGAATCCAGAAATACATTTAGTAATTAGCTTTAGATTGTGCAATTAATAATATGAATTTGAAATATGTCCATATTTCTGAAAGAAAAATAATTTTAACTGTATCGATTGCAACAACTAAATTTCTTTTTATACGTTTTAGGCTGAAATACAATATATCGTATACCAAATCAAATGATATTCTTTCAGTGAAACAGCCGTGGATGTGCACCTATACAAGAATCGATAGTATACAAGGTATGGGTTACTTTATATTAAAAAAAGGTACTATTAGAGGAGGGTGTCCCATTAAATGCTGCCTGACTGACCGATCTCTTTGTTGTCTGTGGTGAAAGGTAAGGCTTGAAATTAGATATTCTCAGCTCACTATTGACGCTGTGGATGTCGGAATATCGAATTCCCTAACGATTTGCGAAATGTAATATCCCATGCGTCTAGCTCCAGCAAACACTTCACGCTCCAGTCTGTTAATTGCAATCATAATCAACGTCAGAAACGTTTCCACCTGAGCCACCTGAGTAAAACTGACAGCTCCACCAACTCACTTCCCTTCCATACCTTGTGTGTGCAATACTATCGTCACCTGTGTGGGTGCATTTCACCATCCAATCACTTTCGTCAGCTCAGTGTACATGTAAAAATCATGTGGGCGCGTCTGCAACCAGCAGCTAATTAAATACGATAAATACAGGCGACTACTGCTGTTGGTGGTTGTAACAAAGAGAAGGTAAGTACCGATGGAAAACAGATACACGTGATCAAGACACACACTCATTACATAGTCCTTTCCACGTTTCTTTATGTTTAACAGTGAGCGAGAGCTCAATGTCTAAAGGAAAACTGACGGAAAAAGGGTAACCCCCGAAGTTTTAATCCCCAGTCCGCTTACAAAACTAGGTACACTTCCGCTCCATTCGCAACGAATATATAACTCAGAGGATGTTCATGTTAGATGCTTGAATTATATTATGAGAAGCATCAAGAAACTAATACAGTTAGTAGGACAAAATAAATTCAGCTACACATCTTACGTTATCTTACACTACCAAACATTAAGCACTACTAAAAGAAAAGTCAGAACATACTACAACACTAATTATTGCGAGAATATAATAAGTAACAAATACACAGCAACAGGAATAACGATACTGCATGGCAGTCAGGATTTGAAAACTGGTTTAAAAAAAAGGGTTATACATATGTGCAGGAGACTGAAGTGGATATGATAACTTTTGGAGGAAAATTGTTCCTTCGTTTCGTTCCTGTTTTGTAAAACTTGATATTAATCATTAGTCACTGCATAAATGATCAGGTAGATAACATTTGATGCTTCATGAAGCTGTGCTAAACTTTCATACGTGTGGGAAGCATGTGCATTAAAATATGACGAGGCATGCCTGTTTTAAGAATATAGTAATATAATGAAACCGTAGCGGCATTTTCAAAAAAGACGCGTGTGATCAGCATGCCATCGTCGCACATATTTAAAATACGGTATAAACTAGGCCACAGCGCCGGCAGAGACATCCCGATAACAACAATATAGTTGATAATAAACTGAGATACAGTAGTCACAAAATACGTTTGGGTCGTGAGCTCGTTATCTGTCGCTACTGTAAACTTACTCATACTCGCCAATTTTACAATTGCACAAAATGTAAAAAGGTGAAACAGTACAACAGGTAAACATTGTAGTGGGCTCGTAAACTACGTAGTGCTGTTATTAGGATTTCTCTGCCGGCACTATGACCTGGTTTATACCCTATTTTAAATATATGCGGCGATGAACTGGTTATGTGCGTAGTGTTTCACGATGTCATTGTGACGTCATTACAATAAAACATGTTTTTAAACAGATATACAACGTCATATTTTAATGTAGAGGTTTCCACATTTATGTAAGTACTACTTAGCATTATGGCACATCTTGTTAAGATGTACACTATTCGCTAGTTTTATTTGATTTTCTCTTGTGTTGCTGCAGGTCTGAAGATGGTCATTGCAAACCGAAACCGGTAGTCTAAAGACCAAATGTTTTACGATCACAGACCGAAAGAAAAGAAATTTATTCTGTACTTCCTGGATCAGTGTTTTATTCCCGAATATGTCGCAGTTTGTGGATCACGAATGTCTGCGAGTACGTGCACGGAGCGATTTGAAGTAGAAAGATGACATGGAAGTATTCGTAGAAACGGAAGACGTCAACATGGGACTGAACTGATAAATCTCCAGGAAGTGAACTGGTTCAAAATGGTTCACATGGCTCTAAGCACATGTGACTCAACATCTGAGGTCATCAGTCCCCTAGACTTAGAAATACTTAAACCTAACTAACCTAAGGGCATCACACACATCCATGCCCGAGGTAGGATTCGAAGCTGCGAATATAGCAGCAGAGGGGGGCCGGACTGAAGCGCCTAGAACCGTTCGGCCACAAGGGCCGGCTGGGAAGTGAACTCCACGCACGAAGGAGATAAATTAGGAACCATTCGTCCGACCGATAATTGAGTGCTTCTTCTCAATCAGTGGTCCTGTCCAGGTAAGAATGATAGGAGAAATAAGGGGAATGGATAAAAATAAGGAAACCACGGAAGCTTAACACATTACCAAGCATACTATTGAGTAGGAAAATTTTTGACATTAGAAACAGCTTCAGATCGTCTCCGACTGGCTAAATACATGTCCTGTCTGGCAATCTTGTACTTCTACATTTGCTAAATAGTGACGAGTTAAGGTAACGTTTATGGAGGTAGATAGCGATGACGCACCCTTCTTCCAAAGTAGACCAGAAAGGCTCAATAATATTGACGTCTGGTGATTGCGATAGCTAGGGTGGTGCGACAATTAATCAAAACGAGACCTGGACGATGCGAGATGTGTGAACATGGGCCGTGTCGGTTTGAAACACTGCATCACCATTGAAAAACAAGTGTTGTACCATTGGTTTGACCTGATCAGTCGAAATGATATCATCCTTTGCAATAATGCGACTTAGCAGAGTACCCATTGGGACCATGGAATAGCACGATATGGCTGCCCAGATCGCTACCGAATCACCGCCATGTTTCACTCTTCGCAGCAATGTATTCTGCATTGTAGGTTTGGGACGGGATACGCCAGACGTAAGGTCGGCCAGAAGTTGGAGAATCTGTGAAACAAGATTCATCCGATCAACCATTCCATTTTCCATAGTCGAGATTTAATGACTTTGGCACCATATTTTCGTTACGCGTATTTGTATCACTAATGTGTGGTTTTTGAATTCCAGCTCACCCTCTAATTCCAAGCTTATGAGATTCACGTCGTCTTGTTTTGGTGTTTCCGTTCTCTTCTTTTCTTGTTCTCCCAATCTATGAATCACTACCATTCAATTCAGTGCTCCAAATGTACGTTCTTGTAACCTTCTTCCTCAGATTAAGGGCAATGTTTGATACTAATAGGATTCTTTTGGCCAGAAATTCCCTCTTTGCGTGTGCTAGTCAGCTTTCTACATCCCTGTGATTGGTCCGTCACACGTTCTTTATCTGCCAACATAGCGTACTTTCTTCACTACGTCCGATGTCTCCAATTTTGATGCCAAGTTTGTGGCTAATCCGTTTTTCTGCTTCTGAGCATTAATTTCGTATTACTTTGATTTACTAGTAACTCATAGTGTGCTCGTCATACTGTTCATTCCATCCACATTCATCGGGGATACCAGTCTACATCTACATGTACATGGATACTTTGCAAATCACATTCAAGTGCCTGGCAGAGGGTTCATCGAACCACCTTCACAATTCTCTATTATTCCAATCTCGTATAGCGCGCGTAAAGAATGAACACCTATATCTTTCCGCACGAGCTCTGATTTCCTCTGTTTTATCGCGGCGATCGTTCCTCCCTATGTAGGTCGGTGTCAACAAAATATTTTCGCATTCGGAGGAGAAAGTTTTTGATAGGAATTTCTTGAGAAGATTCCGTCGCAACGAAAAACGCCTTTCTTTTAATGATGTCCAGTCCAAATCCTGTATCATTTCTGGGGGACTCTCTCCCATATTTCGTGATAATACGAAACGTGCTGCCCTTCTTTGAACTTTTCCAATGTACTCCATCAGTCCTCTCTGGTAAGGACACCACACCGCGCATCAGTATTCTAAAAGAGAGCGGACAAGCATAGTGTAGGCATTCTCCTTAGTAGGTCTGTTACATTTTCTAAGTGTCCTGCCAATAAAAGGCACTCTTTGGTTAGCCTTCCCCACAACATTTTCTATGTGTTCCTTCCCAATTTAAGTTGGTCGTAATTGTAATACCTAGGTATGTAGTTGAATTTATGGCTTTTAGATTAGACTGATTTATCGTGTAACCGAAATTTAACTAGTTCCTTTTAGTACTCATGTGGATGACCTGCACTTTTCGTTATTTAGGGTCAACTGCCACTTTTCGCACCATTCAGATATTTTTTCTAAATCGTTTCACAATTTGTTTTGATCTTCTGATGACTTAGTAGTCGACAAATGACAGCGTCATCTGCAAACAACCGAAGACGGCTGCTCAGATTGTCTCCCAAATCGTTTATATAGATATGGAACAGCAAAGGGCCTATAACGCTACCTTGGGGAACGCCAGAAATCACTTCTGTTTTACTCGATGACTTTCCGTCAATTACTACGAACTGTGACCTCTCTGACAGGAAATCACTAATCCAGTCACATAACTGAGACCATATTTCATAAGCACGCAATTTCCCTACGGGCAGCTTGTGTGGTATAATGTCAAAAGCATTCCGGAAATCCAGAAATACGGAATCGATCTGAGATCCCTCGTCAATAGCACTCAACATTTCATGTGAGTAAAGAGCTATTTGTGCTTCACAGGATCGATGTGGTTAGTTAATTTCATTGATATTCTTTCACGCTGAATTTTGATCACTTTCATGAACCATATTTTTTTTTTTTGTTACCGTCATTGCTTCGTGTATAGATCGTACAGTAGGATCGAAAGTCCGCATACCTGTCTTACATCCTTTATAATCAGAGAAGTTCGTTCTTGGTCTTCCAGTCTTACTGCTCCATTTTGGTTTCCACATGTATAGTGCACCAGAATGAAAAAGTGATGCTATCATAGCACAAAAAAATGAGTGTGTATTGTGCGATAGTAATGTATGTAAAAGAAGGGAATTAGCTTTTTGACTTACCTGCCAATTTGAAACATTTAAACCAAAACATCCTGACATATTCGCGCTCATTTACTTGTTAGTATAAGCAACCATGTCATGTCATAAACTGAGGTCAAGTCACGGATTAGCGATATCCACAGGTACAGAAGGCGGTGAAACGTCGTATAAAAGGTGTAAAAGGGCAGTGCATTGGCGCAGCTGCCATTTGTACTCAGGTGATTCTTGTGAAAAGATTTACGACTTGATTATGGCCGGTAATTAAGAGACTCTGAACGCGGAATGGTAGCTGGAGCAAGATGAATAGGACATTCCATTTCTAAATATTCAATATTCCAAGATCCACAGTGTCAAAGTGTGCCGAGAACGCCAAATTTCAGTCATTACCTCTCACCAAGGACAATTCAGTGGCCGATGGCCTTCACTTATAGACCGACAACAGCGGCGTTTGCGTAGAGTTGTCAGTGGTAACATACAAGCAACACTGCGTGAAATAATCATAGAAATCAATGTTTGGCGTACGACGAACGTGTTCGTTAGGACAGTGCAGCGAAGTTCGTCGAGAATGTGCTATGGCGGCAGACGACCGACCCGAGTGGCTTTGCTAACAGCACAATTTCGCCTGCAGCGCCTCTCCTAGGCTCGTCACCATATCGGTTGGACCCTAGACGGCTGGAAAAGCGTGGCCCTCTTACAGTAGGTAAGTGCAGATGATAGGGTTCGAGTGTACCGCGGACACGATAATTGGGTGAGCTGCGTTTACATGGAATGGACTGGATCTTCTGGTTCAGCTCAACCGATCATTAACTGAAAATGGTTATGTTCAGCTACTTGGAGACCATTGTCAACCATTGATGGGTAAAAACTTCCTGGCAGATTAAAACTGTGTGCCGGACCGAGACTCGAACTCGGGACCTTTGCCTTTGCAAGGTTCGCAGGAGAGCTTCTGTAAAGTTTGGAAGGTAGGAGGCGAGGTACTGGCAGAAGTGAAGCTGTGAGGACGGAGCGTGAGTCGTGCTTGGGTAACTCAGTTGGTAGAGCACTTGCCCGCGAAAGGCAAAGGTCCCGAGCTCGAGTCTCGGTCCGGCACACAGTTTTAATCTGCCAGGAAGTTTCATATCAGCGCACACTCCGCTGCAGAGTGAAAATCTCATTCTGGATTCATGGGTAGTTCGCAAACAGCGATGCACCATGTCACTGCACCACAATTCTTCCTGATTGGCTTGAAGAACATGTAGCGTCGCAGCTATTACGCGACTGCAGATTTTCGCAGTAAGTTTGTTACGTTATGGCAAGCTGTTTGGGAAGCCTGCAGTATAGTAGCGTTCGGTGGCGGCCGGCATGTGGCCTTCATATGCGTCATAGCTACAAGTGTCGCTAAATCGGACAGTGTGAATGCTCACTGTGGCGCGTACTAAAATCACTTATTCACCTCACCTAAGAAACTAAATAACCACGTTAAATATTAGCTGTTTTATTCCAAATTTGGTACATTACCTTTTATTGTTCAGACGAACTTTGTGTCAAAATTTGTTATCGCTACCTATAATAGTTTCGGAGATATAAAAAAACCTACTGCCGGCCGTTGTGGCGGAGCGGTTCTAGGCGCGTCAGTCTGGAACCGCGCAACCGCTACGGTCGCAGGTTCGAATCCTGCCTCGGGCATGGATGTGTGTGATGTCCTTAGGTTAGTTAGGTTTAAGTAGTTCTAAGTTCTAGGGGACTGATGACCTCAGATGTTAAGTCCTGTAGTGCTCAGAGCCATAAAAACCTACTAAAAGTACTTAACTGACGCTGAAGAAAGTCAGTTCAGATAGTAACAATAACAGTTTATATTTCTTTCGTTATTTGAAAACAGTAATAGCACGTTTAGTGAGCCGATTTATTTTATAAAGATTTTCAATTCTAAACTTTCGATAATTTTTCATTCGTAATCGAAATAACAGTTTAAAAGTTAATATTTATATTTTGTGTTAGGGTGAATGTAAATGAATGTAAGTGTGTATGTGGAACATACGTCAAATTTCAATTCTGTATTGTATTACACATTACCTAACTAGCAAGTGAATCCCCTTAACTGGCGGATGAAGTATGTCTATGAGCGTTTGCTTTTGTGATAAGGCAGCTAGAAAGGAAGTAAGAGGATAATCAGTTCTAAAGTATATTTAAAGCATAGTTTTCTCTTAGTTTTCGTTTCGCTTGGTTGGGTGCAACATTTTTGTTAGACTTGCAGCATGAAATGACGTAGATGCATCTGCGAATGTTAACTGGAGTAAAGCAGTTTGAGCGCGAATATGATCATGAAAGATTAATTGATTGGCTGTTCGTTTTGATCAACCAGTGAGAGTAAAGTCTTTTCCGTGCATTGGGATGAGTTATATTCCCTGAAAGCAAAGGTATTCAGTCAGTCTTGGACTAGTTGCCGGACGAAAAGGTCATGTTAGACGTATCCGAAAAAAATATTTTTAAGATGAAGAAATGACTGTTATATATCGCGTTCGTTTTATATCGCGGGGCAAGCAGATGCATTTACGGACAGGTCTGTGAAGATTGGGAGCGTTTGCAGTGTTTGTTGTAGAGAAAACCGCGTGTGAAACTATCGGCCTTTGTAAGGATTTCTGCGTGGTGTGTTCAGTATGCATTTACAGAACATTTTTAGCGAGCATCTTCTTTTGAAGAATCCACTGAAAAAGACCGAGTGTGGAACTCATTTCGTAGCAGAGTATTGACTGTATTAATCTCGTAACATTTCGGGTTGCACTTAGCGCTTTTCTGGCTGTCTAGCGTGTGATATAAGTTGCATGACCTAATAGTGGATGTGCTATCGACGTAAATGTGGGCTTGTTGACAACATAACCGAAAGACAAAAAAAAAATATTAGTATCGGTAAGCGGACACTTTCAATGAAGGAATGAAGCATCCACTTTTGCCCCTTAGTACTAGAGATGTACAGGTTTATTTTGTTACTGGAGTTACGCGGACTCGGTATCATAAGTATGGACGATGGTTTTCTTCAACGCTGCTTTTAACATCGTCTACATAGTACCATCGAATGCAGAGCAACGGGTGGAGAACGAACGCCATACTGAGGTAGGTGGACATTATTTTTGCAGCTTGCTTCACTCAGTGCTTGCGATCAAGAGACGAACATTCTGGATAGTTCGAGCCGATGATGGGGCCACCCACATCACCCGCCACGAATCCCATCGAACGTATGTGGGACATAATCGAGAGGTCAGTTCGTGCACCAAATCGTGCACCGACAATGCTTTCGCAATTATGTACGGCTCTAGACGCAGTATTACTCAATATTTCTGCAGAGGACTTCGAACGGTTTAGGCGACGGCACGTCGAGTTACTGCAGTACGCCGGGCGAAAGGAGTTCCGGCACGATATTAGGAGGTATCGCATGACGTTTGTCACCTCGGTGTATAATAAATTGTCTCAAGTAAAGCGATACATGATGCCCCCCAGGAACGAAGCCACCCTCAGAAATTTTATCCCCCACAAAAAAGCATTTTAGCTCTTACATGTATGGGGGAGGAGGATATTAGTGTTTAACGTCCCGTCGACAACGAGGTCATTAGAGACGGAGCGCAAGTTCGGGTGAGGGAAGGATGGGGAGGGAAATCGGCCGTGCCCTTTCAAAGGAACCATCCCGGCATTTGCCTGAAGCGATTTAGGGAAATCACGGAAAACCTAAATCAGGATGGCCGGAGACGGGATTGAACCGTCGTCCTCCCGAATGCGAGTCCAGTGTGCTAACCACTGCGCCACCTTGCTCGGTCTTACATGTATGCTTTTCAGTCTTATGATATTATGTGTTTACTATGGCTGGGGAACGTTCTGGATTTTGGAAACAGGGTAAGGGACTTTGCCACACTGCAGCTAAGAGAGCTTATTGAGATGAGGACTTAGGGTTAACCCGTAAAAAAGCGCGAATATGGCGAGATGTTTTGATTTGATTGTTTTTGAAGCTGGGAGATAAATCGAAAAGAAGTTCCATTCTTTTACATTCTCTACTCTGCCCAGGACATATCCGACTTTTTTTGTGCTACGACAGGAGAACTTTTATCCTTGTTCCCAGCTTTTATTCTGCAATAATTTTGACATTAGGCTGCCGCAGCTTGCAAACGATGTAATTTGTTGTCTTTCGAACCATGTTGCTTATATGGTGGCAACGAACAAAGCATTCATAAAACGACGGCACGACCATTAGTTACATGTGTTTGTCTACCTCTTTGAGCTGCTGCGTTGCTGACTCCAGTCTCCATCGATTGTCATCCCGATCGTTGTGAGTCGATTTTCAATGCCTGCTTGTCTTCTTCGCATCTTTGGCGGATGGCTATTTAACTGTGGCGCGCGCGCTCTGCAGGGGCTGGAGTTCGGGTATCAGCTGTGTGAGCGATAGTGACGTGTGGCGCTGTGGATGTATGCAGGGTGGCGAGTGGCCGAGTCGATACGACGGAGGAGCGGGGCCAGCTGCTGCGGCGTGTTTAGCCGTTGGAATGCAGATCCGGTGCCGACGGTGATTGGGATTTCCTTGAGATTTGAAGGACAGATTTCCTTCGCAGCTGGTGCATGTTACTCAAAGTGAACGAACTGCAGCCGTCGAATTGTACCTTGGTGGGTTCTGTTCACGTTAACTGAGTACCCGAGGGCACTGAAAACTTATCTTGATTGTTTCAGCTACTTGTCACTGTATTTGGTCTTGCCGCCTGATATGTTGACGGGATTTAAGGGAATGCTA
Organism: Schistocerca piceifrons; assembly: GCF_021461385.2. Classification (NCBI taxonomy): domain Eukaryota; kingdom Metazoa; phylum Arthropoda; class Insecta; order Orthoptera; family Acrididae; genus Schistocerca; species Schistocerca piceifrons. Next base: position 438,493,793 of record NC_060143.1, read on the forward strand.
GCTAAGCACAACAAATACACATGAAGCCGTGCTTAATGCGTAGCTAGTGGTCGTACCCAAGTACTGCGTTAGTCTGTGCCTGACGTTCGAGAGCGGGCCGAAATAAGTTTTGCTGTTTCCTTTTTCTATGTTATTATTTTATTTGTTTGTTCTAGAGATCTGGCTAATCAGATTTTAAGAGCCGTTACTGGGCAAGTGGCCACGTAGGTTAGTTCTGCTTGGGTTCATTTTGTGCCGTGTGTAATTAAAAGTTTATTTATAACCAGTTGAGCAGTTGTGTATCTGATGCGCTAGAATTTTGTATGCTGCTGACGTGTTTGTTTCACATAACTTGCAGTGGTCGACGCGAGCAAACTCCGATCGTAGTATCACGATGGAAGAGGGAAATTTAAGGACCTGGATCGGTGTCTATGGTTACGTTGTTAGTGTCCTGCAATTCCGTCTTTCCGGTGGAGCGTTGTAATTTTTTGGAAGCTTAATGTAGCTCAAAGTTGAGTATAGTTCTACCTGACCTTCTGGTCTGTGAATCTCCTGTATCTGTTATAACCTTTCGGTCTGCTAGATTCCATCACTAATTTTCAACGTAAAATTGAAACGGCCCCATTTTAAGACTATTTAATATGCTATTATTGTATTGTGGGGATGAAAAGTATGTGAACCTCGTACCTGTAAGTAATACTAAAGAGAAGCCTAGTTGAGTGTATTAATCTGATAATACTTCTAATTTGTTAGAATTGCTTAAGATCAGTCCATGGAAGATGTATTAGTTGTTGGAAGTACTTTTAGAATTTGAAATGAGTTATGTGAAAGTCAGTTTCTATGTAAGTCATCACGCATGTTTAAAAGGTTTCTGTGATTCAGTTATGTCAGTTAAATGTGATTAATGGTGGTTTTATGAATGGTGGTTTTTAATTAGTGAAAATTGGTTCAGTAAATTTTGAAAGATCTGTGTCTATCGGACTTAAATACATTAATGTTTTAATCTGAGTCCTGGTGGTGGTTCGGTAGTGCAGGTGTCTTTCATTATAATCTTTGTTACTGTTAATTTCATTAAGAGCATGTGTTTGTAATAAAGAAGTGTATGGCAACTAAAAACTAGTTATGTGTTTAATTTCGATGTGTCGAAAGGAATAACACATCACACCTCGCAAAATTTGAACTGATTCGCAGAAATTCCAAACACTGAGGTAGCGCATGTTAAAAAGCTCACAAAAACCTGTTTTTTGTATGTAAAATCAGAACGAAACTAGAATTTTGAAAGTAAGTTTTCTGTTTTATTGTAAGAGTTAATGTTTATTTATTTGATTAACTTTAAACAGGTTTCCGCGCACTTGGTTCACGTAAGAAAGAATTTTACGTGCTACATTTATCTCGACATTAAACCTTGGTACCTCTATAACAGATGAAGATTACTGGATAAAAAAGAAACCATCTTGACTTTATCTACATTTGTGAAAAGTCTGAACCGATTCGTACAAGTTGGAAGTACAGAAGTGGTGCGCTTCAGAAACCTCCTAGAAAAAATGTTCTTTTGCGCTTAAAATCCAGACGGTGCACGCACAAATGGAGCCATTAGCTGAGCTTTAAATTCAGCCCCATTAAAATCTTTTGAAAATGAATTAATCAGTTCTCACAATTTGTCTGGGCGCCTGCCCTGGTGGGTCTTAAAACCTTGCTTAATATACTGTAAAATAGTTACAGTAAGACAGATGTTCGTATGAATATAGTAGCAGGCACTGGTTCATAGTAAACCCCATGTTCCTAGCTCTAATTGGAACCGAGTACCAAGCCCATCCCCCCCCCTCCCCCTCCAAACCGTGACTCAGCGAACGGTCTCTCCAGACATACCTGTTGAAACGCTTCCCCTTAGCTCACTCCTATTTTGCTCAAATCTTCGTACATCATGTACGATTTAACTTGTCATACGCTTTTTCTAGGTCGAAAAATCCTATGGAAGTGTCTTGACATTTCTCAAGAAATGCTTCCATTATCAAGCACAACAGCAGTACTGCTTCTCTTACGCTTTTACCTCTCCGAAAGCCAAACTAAGAGTTGTCTAACAGATTCTAAATTTTCTCCTTCATTATTGTGTACGATAGTGAGCAACTTAAATGTATGAGATACCCCTTCCAGACTGATCTATCAGAAGTAATGTCTTAGACATCAATCTGCTCTTCATTACTAAATTGTGATTTAAGGGTGTATCTGCTCCTGTGTGTACCTTACAATCCAGTATGTCATTTCGGGGTCTCTGTCTGACGACGCTGTAATCGAGGTGGAATCTTCCTGTATCTCCAGCCATTCCCGTTTATACCTTCTCCTCTTGTGATTTTTGAATGTGCTGTTTACTATCACGACATGAATTTTATTGGAGATCTCGGTATTTTTTCTTTGATTTCTGTTACTAAGTCCTTATTCTCCAGTAACGCGTTCTTTTATTCCTTCACCCAAATAGCGTTCCAGTTCCCCACGATTATCACTTCCCATACACTTTCTCTACCACACAATTTCCTGCTTGTGACGTAGCATTTACAGCTTCTCTATTATTGTTGGCGTTAGTTTGCTATCGACTATGAAGAGAACAACCCTACTACTTAACTACTCACAGTCGGTCACTTTCTGCCCTACCATACTATTCATAACGACCTACTCCCGGTATACTATTATCTGTTGCTCTTGATATTCTCTTAATTTCATCTGATCAGAAATCTTTATTTTCTTCCCATTTCATTTCATCGACCCCGCACTATATCTACATCGAGCTCTGCATTTACATATTCAGATTTTTCTTCCTGTCCTGTAACGTTCAAATTTCTAGCATTTCAGACACATATAAAGTTACTGAAGTTACTCATTCGTTCATTATTCAGTCTTTCTCTCATGATTACTTCCCCCTTGGCAGTCCCCTTCCGGATATCCGTAAAGGGAATTTATTGGAATGTTTTGCCAAAGGAGAGATCACTAGGTGTTTGCAGTAATTGGCCACATGTTCTGTGGGTACATATTTTGTGTCTTTAAGGCAGAGGTAACCATTGCCTTTTGCATCCTTATGTAATTGATTGTTATTCCTTTTTCTCCATTTTAGGGGCTGTTCGTCGCCCTTAGGGAAAATGGATACTCTGAACGTTTCTCCACTCCTCCGCCGACATTGACAAGAGCGCTGGCAGAAAGAAGATTACTCCTTGTGTCTTAAGTCTTCAGCCGCCATTGCTGATGGATTTTACTCGAAATTTAAGCTGTTGCTGCGATTGAACGTGGAGTCCAGGACGTTTTGTTTTCCAAGCAGACGGCGCTACTTCTATCCCATTTTCTTCCCTTCTTCTTTTCGTTCTGGTCACGGTTTCTTTGTCATTCTTCGACAAAAGTTCAATGCGGATGTCGCATGACACTTCCCAAACACCTCTGATGAAAGCTTAACTTAGTCTTTTTTTGTTTTATTGTTTTGTTACAGAGGTGGTCACTCCCCCGACAGAACACGCTGAATTACCGTGCGGGCTATTAGTTGGTGGTAGTCGAGTTTGAACTGGCAATCCATAGCACGCCAGCAGTGAGCGATGCTAAGCGATACGCCATCTTGTGTCTGTCTATGGGTGCCCTCTCGTATTTTCACTATAGGAGACATATACGTCGTGAGAGCATTCAGCAACGTTTTCACCAAAGTATCTCAAGATGATCAAGTGTAACAGAAACTAGTCTCACGTTGATGAAAATTTGCAACTGAGATGTAGAAATATGAGACATATTATGTATTTCTCTCTACTGGACATTGGATACCCGGGTTTTCAGGAAGGTTATCTGTAACTCAGGGTAAATGTGGTCTATTTTGTCCACAGAGGTGCGTGTAGAATGTGACAGATAATTGATTTCAAGAATAGTGTTGCAAGTGCTTGTCAACATCCTGCAGCATACGCACAGTAAATATACATAATCTATGTAAAATTCCAAATCCGTTTAATTTTCTGTTACTACTACCAGGGAAAAACCGTTCCATAGACTATAGTACTTGAAGCTTATGTGTAGGAAGTAATTATTCCAGGTATATGGATGTCTTCTGGTGAAGTAATATAATCTTGTTCTGATCTGACAAATCCCTGGATGAACCAGTTATAATCATTGACACAAGGTTTATAACCACACATAAACAACTCTGAATCTAGTATAAATCCACAGAGACTTTTTGCTTGATTACTAGACCATTGAACTGCGTTCTGGTAGTACTGTTGCAAGACGTGCGTTTTTTTTGTTTCTCTTTCGATTATCATTAACAGAACCCTTTAACTTAACGAAGAATCACATAAATTTTTGTCTGTTTTAATTCTATGGAGTAATATCGATGCTCTCTGTCGATGCTCTCTGTAAGTTTCCATACCTCATTTCACTGAGTACGCCCCATGCTTGTATGGTTAATATTCCTCTCAGATGTCGTGTCTATTTCCTCATAGCACAGAGTTTATTTCCTCATGGCACAGAGTCTTACCCATGCTGACCTGTCTTCTCCTCAGCTTTCACTCTGAAACGAATTCGTACAGGAAAATCACGCTTAGTAATTTTCCTTAATTCTGTAGTCCAGTCCAATGTAAATCTTTCTAGAGAATATTGGGAAATGTCACCGTTGCAACGATACTTTTTGGATTATCAGTTTCCTAGTCCGAACATAATCATAGTCAGTAGCACAAATCAGAGAGGTACAAACTACATTCAGTGATCATGTAGTAATCTTCGTAAGGCTGTACCGAATTAGCGTTACAATGGACAGCATTAAAATGAGAATTCTCTATCTTAAATTCAGGCTTATGGCTACTGCACTTATGATTGAGGACAAATGAAAACTGAAAGAATGCTGGAGGCAGGATTCGAACCTGCGGCCGTAGCGGTCACGCGGTTCCAGACTGTAGCGCCTAGAACCGCAAAGCCACCACGGCCGGCAAACAGCCCTACTACCGTTCTTCTTGTTAATACGGTTTGTGGCGTCTTGTAGTTTCATCTAATTATCCTCTTACCTTCTGTTGATCTAATCTACAAAGATTTCCTGATTTATGGACAAACTCTTCGAATTCTGAGTCTTCCTAAAGTGCTATCTAGCGCGCTAATTTTCGAACATTTAATAGAATCCGAAATTTTCATCGTATAATTCATTGGGAAATTCTCAAATTGCAACCATGATTTTGTTCTAAACAAATTTAACATAGAAGAAAAAACTTCAACTACCTTGGTTAAAATACTTTCTTTAATTCACGCTCGCAAGTCTATCCTGGAGATATTTTGCCGTCGCCAAATAAAAAACAATGTATTTCAATATTTTTGATCATTGTTGTTGTTGTTGTCTTCAGTCCTGTGACTGTGTTGATGCAGCTCTCCGTGCTACTCTATCCTGTGCAAGCTTCTTCATCTCCCAGTACTTACTGCAACCTACATCCTTCTGAATCTGCTTAGTGTATTCATCTCTTGGTTTCCCTCTACGATTTTTACCCTCCACGCTGCCCTCCAATGCTAAATTTGTGATCCCTTGATGCCTCAGAACATGTCCTACCAACCGGTCCCTTCTTCTTGTCAAGTTGTGTCACAAACTCCTCTTCTCCCCAATTCTATTCAATATCTCCTCATTAGTTATGTAATCTACCCATCTAATCTTCAGCATTCTTCTGTAGCACCACATTTCGAAAGCTTCTATTCTCTTCTTGTCCAAACTGTTTATCGTCCATGTTTCACTTCCATACATGGCTACACTCCATACAAATACTTTCAGAAACTACTTCCTGACACTTAAATCTATTCTTGATGTTAACAAATTTCTCTTCATCAGAAACGATTTCCTTGCCATTGCCAGACTACATTTTATATCCTCTCTACTTCGACCATCATCAGTTATTTTGCTCCCCAAATAGCAAAACTCCTTTACTACTTTAAGTGTATCATCTCCTAATCTAATTCCCTCAGCATCACCCGACTTAATTCGACTACATTCCATGATCCTCGTTTTGCTTTTGTTGATGTTCATCTTATATCCTCGTTTCCAGACACTGTCCATTCCGTTCAACTGCTCTTCCAAGTCCTTTGCTGTCTCTGACAGAATTGCAATGTCATCGGCGTTCTTCTCCACGGATTTTAATACCTACTCCAAATTTTTCTTTTGTTTCCTTAACTGCTTGCTCAATATACAGATTGAATAACATCGGGGAGAGGCTACAACCCTGTCTCACTCCCTTCTCAACCACTACTTCCCTTTCATGTCCCTCGACTGTTATAACTGCCATCTGGTTTCTGTACAAATTGTAAATGGCGTTTCGCTCCCTGTATTTCACCCCTGCCACATTTAGAATTGAAAGAGAGTATTCCAGTCAACATTGTCAAAAGCTTTCTCTAAGTCTACAAATGCTAGAAACATAGGTTCGCCTTTCCTTAATCTTTCATCTAAGATAAGTTGTAGAGTCAGTATTGCCTCACGTGTTCCAATATTTCTACGGAATCCAAAGTGATCTTCCCCGAGGTCGGCTTCTACCAGTTTTTACATTCGTCTATAAAGAATTCGCGTTAGTGTTTTGCAGCTCTGACTTACTAAACTGATAGTTCGGTAATTTTCACATCTGTCAACCATTACCGAACACAATTATATTAACTCAATGTTTCGGTAACGTAGGTCAGTTTCTTGAAGGACAATTTTCTCGTGTGACATGGTTAGTCACATAAATGTTTATTGGAAGAACTGAGTGCAGGTGGTATTTAGTTTTGGGAGCCCTTGGCATTTATTACAAAGAGTGACACAGGCGAAACGACGTGAGTTGCGAACCGACTCCTATCGATAGTATCCCTCCATCACGTCTTTGACTTTGTAAACTGGATACAGGTAGTATGGCGAGCTGCTAAACTGTGCAACTTTCACATGCCTTTCAGCCTTCAGACTGCTGTAATTTCTGAATAATTACGGATTATCATAAATACGAGGGTTGGAACTTAAATAGTGGCAACTATTTATTCACAACCGATACAAAAGGGTGACATGTTTGGACCTGTTACTGTCCTTCAAAGTATTCATAAGTGTTGTGTAGAACTCGTTGCGAGCGATGTGGAAGGCGTAGTATGCCGTTAGCAGAACCTGTTCTGCTGATGGTGGAAATGGAGCTGTCTACAGCTTGTCGAATCTCTGAAACAGTTCTGAAGCGAATACCACTAAGTGGTTCCTTCATCTTCGGAATCAAATCAAAATCAGAAGGACTTAAGTCCAGGGGGTATAGTGGATGGTACAATGCCTCCCAGTCCCATCGACCGAATAGAGCAGCCACAGCTTGCGCTGTATGAGCCCGCGCATTGTCGTGCAAAATGATGGGTGGGTTGCGCAGAACGTGTCGCCGCTTCCTTCGCAAAGCTGGTCGCTGGTGATGCTCCAAAAACGAACAGTAATACTGTGCATTGACGGTCTGCCGTGGAGGAACGTAATGTGTTAGGATAACACCATTAAAGTCGTACGCGAGAACCACATAAGTTTCACCATACTGGGGCTGTGATGCACTTTCGACTTTCGTGGCGACCCATAATGCTTTGCGAAAGATGCGACGGCACTTTCTTTCGTATCGGTTGTGAACAAATGGTTGCCACTATTTACGTTCCAACCCTCGTATTTATTCAGAGTTTCTATCGTTCTATATATTCTGTATGTAATCTGAAGTTTTCAGTTATCATATTTCTATTACTGTACACTTTTATTCAGTCTGATATTTAATGATAATTGCTTTGTGATCATTGCAGGTACTGTGTGTGGCCAGTTTACTGTAAAGCTGTAAAGCGTGCCACATGTCCAGACCTAGTGAAAGGACAGCAATTCCCGGTCACAGATTGCCCATTCTAAAACTGATGTTGTAAATCGTTTTAAGTGTCGGTTTGGCATATGATGAATTCCTTGGAATTATTGTTAAATCTCATGCCATTTATATTGTGCGGTTTCATTGTTTTTGTGCAATATTGCATTCCGAAAATAAATTAATTAGCTTCTTTGGGATAAATATTTCCTTGGCCTAGCAACTTCCACTCAAAGTTCCTCGATATCAACCTTTTATAATAATGGAATAATTTGGCTTTGATTATTATCCAGAAATTAAGTAAAAGAAGTCATTGGATAAAATTTTTTAAAGCTGTTGTCTCATATTTAACTATTCGAATTTGAAGCTGACAATGTATGTCAACACATCGCGTATAATCATCTCAATGTTAAAAGGTTGTTTCAGTAAAATAATGAAGAAGAGCAGTAATAAGGTAAGATCATATATAGATAAATGTAAAATTTTATTAGACTGATTTTAACGAAAACCGCATCGTGATCTAAATGAATAATGACGCAGTATTTTAATTTTAATTTACCTCGGTGATGGTGATCTGAATTCACACGAGCCTGCGGCGTGCAGTACCTTTGTGTAAGCAGAGTTTCTAGAAAAACGACCGGGCTGTTCTCACACAAGAGGGAGTGACGGACTGTGGTTGGTTCATGTATCACTGGGCAGATGGCGGAAAGGGCCACGTGGCTAGCGTCTTACATCTTAGCAACAGGTACGAGGTGGTACTATGTTGATGAGTTGATGGTATTTCCGATGCAGCACAGCATATCCTTCCTTTTTGGTCAGCATCCAATTTTTCTGCTCAATGCAAGCAAGTTCAAAATGTTTCAAATGGCTCTGAGCACTATGGGACTTAACATCGGAGGTCATCATCCCCTACATCTACATCTACATTTATACTCCGCAAGCCACCCAACGGTGTGTGGCGGAGGGCACTTTACGTGCCACTGTCATTACCTCCTTTTCCTGTTCCAGTCGCGTATGGTTCGCGGGAAGAACGACTGTCTGAAAGCCTCCGTGCGTGCTCTAATCTCTCTAATTTTACATTCGTGATCTCCTCGGGAGGTATAAGTAGGGGGAAGCAATATATTCGATACCTCATCCAGAAACGCACCCTCTCGAAACCTGGCGAGCAATCTACACCGCGATACAGAGCGCCTCTCTTGCAGAGTCTGCCACTTGAGTTTGTTAAACATCTCTGTAACGCTATCCCGGTTACCAAATAACCCTGTGACGAAACGCGCCGCTCTTCTTTGGATCTTCTCTATCTCCTCCGTCAACCCGATCTGGTACGGATCCCACACTGATGAGCAATACTCAAGTATAGGTCGAACGAGTGTTTTGTAAGCCACCTCCTTTGTTGATGGACTACATTTTCTAAGGACTCTCCCAATGAATTTCAACCAGGTACTCGCCTTACCAAAAATTAATTTTATATGATCATTCCACTTCAAATCGTTCCGCACGCATACTCCCAGATATTTTACAGAAGTAACTGCTACCAGTGTTTGTTCCGCTATCATATAATCATACAATAAAGGATCCTTCTTTCTATGTATTCGCAATACATTACATTTGTCTATGTTAAGGATCAGTTGCCACTCCCTGCACCAAGTGCCTATCCGCTGCAGATCTTCCTACATTTCGCTACAATTTTCTAATGCTGCAACTTCTCTGTATACTACAGCATCATCCGCGAAAAGCCGCATGGGACTTCCGGCACTATCTACTAGGTCATTTATATATATTGTGAAAAGCAATGGTCCCATAACACTCCAATGTGGCACGCCAGAGGTTACTTTAACGTCTGTAGACGTCTCTCCATTGATAACAACATGCTGTGTTCTGTTTGCTAAAAACTCTTCAATCTAGCCACATAGCTGGTCTGATATTCCGTAGGCTCTTACTTTGTTTATCAGGCACCAAGTGCCTATCCGCTGCAGATCTTCCTGCATTTCGCTACAATTTTCTAATGCTGCAACTTCTCTGTATACTACAGCATCATCCGCGAAAAGCCGCATGGGACTTCCGACACTATCTACTAGGTCATTTATATATATTGTGAAAAGCAATGGTCCCATAACACTCCAATGTGGCACGCCAGAGGTTACTTTAACGTCTGTAGACGTCTCTCCATTGATAACAACATGCTGTGTTCTGTTTGCTTAAAACTCTTCAATCTAGCCACACAGCTGGTCTGATATTCCGTAGGCTCTTACTTTGTTTATCAGGCGACAGTGTGGAACTATATCGAACGCCTTCCGGAAGTCAAGAAAAATAGCATCTACCTGGGAGCCTGTATCTAATATTTTCTGGGTCTCATGAACAAATAAAGCGAGTTGGGTCTCACACGATCGCTGTTTCCGGAATCCATGTTGATTCCTACATAGTAGATTCTGGGTTTCCAAAAACGACATGATACTCGAGCAAAAAACATGTTCTAAAATTCTACAAAAGATCGACGTCAGAGGTATTGGTCTACAGTTTTGCGCATCTGCTCGACGACCCTTCTTGAAGACTGGGACTACCTGTGCTCTTTTCCACTCATTTGGAACCTTCCGTTCCTCTAGAGACTTGCGGTACACGGCTGTTAGAAGGGGGGCAAGTTCTTTCGCGTACTCTGTGTAGAATCGAATTGGTATTCCGTCAGGTCCAGTGGACCTTCCTCTGTTGAGTGATTCCAGTTGCTTTTCTATTCCTTGGACACTTATTTCGATGTCAGCCCTAGACTTAGAACTACTTAAACCTAACTAACCTAAGGACATCACTTACATCCATGGCCGAGGCAGGATTCGAAACTGCGACCGTAGCAGCAGCGCGCTTCCGGACTGAAGCGCGTAGAACCGCTCGGCCACAGCGGCCGGCTGCAAGCAAGTAGAGCATCGTGCTCGGATATTAAGAAGCTGCAGTAAAGCAGTGTGATTGACAAACAATCTATGCACGCGAAATTAAAAAGCTGTAGATCCGGAAGGTCATAAGTGCGTTCTGTTAGAATTATGGCCCAAATCGTGAAGCAGGATCGACTGCTAGGGCAGATATCTTGCAAGTTGCTTTTGTCCCCCTAAAATATGATTTCGAGTTGGTGTTTTCTTGCAAATGATCTCTGTATTATCTGAATGCAAGGTAACATGTCCCTAGATCTCGCAGTGCCGGCACGGTAGCTGAGCGTGTCCGGTTAGAGGGTTAGCTGCCCTTAGGGGAAAAAAAAGAAAAAAAACGCTGAGTGAACTGATCAATGATGAACTTGATCTAGTGTCTAGAACGTCTGCCCCGAACAAATGCAGTGAACGATAACGAACAAATGAGATTTAAAAAAGCAGTAAAACGTTTGCCTGGAAAATGAACGGGCACAGGATCGAATCACGGTGGGGCCACAGTTATTTTCGGTCCGACCTTAGGCTAGTCTTAACCTCCCTACAACATGAGGAGCTGCCACGAACGACATGTGGTTCGGATTTTCCCGGTTGGATAACTGGAGTAGATTAACGACACGAAATTCACCGCAGGGGTCACAGGGTTAAAGCCAGTCGTTGTGAAATTATTTCCGGTGGGTCAGCAAATGTTTTGTTGTTGGACGAGGAATCAGTGCGGAGTTAGACCGGAGCAGGAAGTGATTGACGGTGTTGTTCCTCTTCTTCACAAGAATATCATTAATTCCGGTCACCGGCGCTTGAGAGTTACTGCCGCCGTAACATGAATTCTCCGGGAAACGTTTCCATTTCGTTCCCATTCTACGGGTGGCATTCGGCATGACTGTAATATCCACAGCGAAACTTGGCTCGGACGTCAGCTACATTGAATATTCATTAGGCAACTTTAGCCTCGAGGCCGGGAGCGGTTACACGATTCCCGCTTTTCCATTTCGTTTTTAACTTTGAACATTTTCCTATTTCGAGACTAAATAATATTGCCGCGCACTGTATCACATAACTCTGCACCAACCACCCTGAATGCGATAAAACCGAGCCTTTGAAATTACGTCCGCCCAAATTAAATGGTAGCGTTTACAGTTAGGCCTATTTAAAGGATAAAAGGGATTTTTTGTGTGTGTAATAGGCCTACAGATGCCACAGTGGCATTAAACCCCTATGGGCAGGGATCGTAAATACTGATCATCGTGTAATTCTTATTTGTTGTTTTTTGTGGTCAGTTTTCTTTCATTGGAATGCCGGTAGTTAATGAAGCTGACTCTATAGCCGTTTGGTTATTAAAGTTAGTAGATTTCCAAGAAACTTATCAATGAAAAACATTTGATCCTCGTGGAACGGCTTATTCGCGTGATATTTATTATACCAGATTAATTAATCCATGTCGCATTATACGATTCAAATACAAAAATACGACCAACCAAGAGACTAAAACTTTTCCCGTTTACATACTTATTTTATTCGGGTATTACCATGGACGTTCGTACCTGTATATGAATCTACTTACAATGTGGTAGTTGATTTATACCTTATAAAAATTGAAGGTGGTGGATAGTGCAAACTTAAGCAAAAATGATTTCGACACATTCGTAATAAGTAACCTACAACCAACTGCACGTAAGATTGTTTTAGTTTCTCTACTGTTACTGTACTAAATCAGTTTACATGTATGTAAAGAGACAGTACAACGAAGTTAATTTCAAATATCACAAAAATGCGAGTGCACGCACTGTCCTACTCGGCGGGGTTATTATCCGCAGTAGTCGCGCAATTATTCACTTGAGAAGGAAACTTTAAATAGCCAGAGGAGTGAAAATAATCACTGTTTACATTATCTGCCAGTTCCTGTTACGAAATTAGAGTATTGCAATGTACCTAAAAAATAAAATAGAATGTGTTATCACTTGTATTTTCTTATTGCAAGAATTTATAGAAAGTTCATCAGGGTTCCGTATCTCAATCGGTAAAAACGGAACCCTTATAGTATAACTTTGTTGTCCGGCTGTTTGTCTGTCCGTCTGTCGGTCTGTCTGTTCGACGGTTAGAAACCCTTTTCTCATGAACGGGTTGACGTCTCAAGTTGAAATTTATGTCGCATACTGAGGTCTATGTCCCTCGATGCGAAAAACATCATATCTTCTAAGTCAATGCGATCAAAAGATATGGCAATTTATGTTAGATGTTTTAATATGCAAACTATCACTCGTCAAAACCTATAGATGCTTCCCTTTGGCCTACATTCTTGAAATTTGGCAAAAAGAAAGGCTCCACAATATAACCAAAGGAAAAATTACGAAAATTGTAAATCTGTCTTTACATCAGACGAAAAAATATTTCTTTTGTCATCTGTTATCCACCGCCAAACTTAACATTAAAACAATCAATAGTTCTGCGTTTATGCTGACTGGGTCGCAATGGTAAAAGTCAAGCATTGGCCAAAAATAAATTTTGTGCTCACATGGCTTGTTTCGAAGTACCTATATACGTAATGTGCGTTGCATGGAGGTTTCATTGTGGGAGTCCTACTCGCAAATGGCTTGATTTCAAGTAGAACACACGACGCGCCTGTCCCATAACTGTTTGCCTTAACTTTTTCCACGGACATATCTCTCATTAGGTTCTTCACGGCTTGTGGGGAGTAACTTCAAATGCACCAGTAAACTGGAATTCGTCATTATTGTCAGCGAGAGCATGACAAATAACGGAAACATCCAATAACCCTGGTGATTATGGTGTTTCCTCTTCACTTCTGGTTTTCTTGGCGTTCTCTTTTGGTTGCTCTGTAAAGCACCCACCTAAAAGTATTTCATTCTTGTTTTTCTACCACGTCTTTCTTCTTTCCAATTTTGCGGTTTTTTCTTGTAAGGTGCCTCCATCTCGTGAACTAGAAACTGCGTATTCAGGAAAGTTTAAAATACAGTAATTTCTTATGCCCTGAAACATATCCCCGAATAGAAGAAGCAATTTTAAGGAAGTGTGCTTAGGCAAAACCACAGAAACAGGGGCAAAATCACTACATGAAACTTGAACTTCATAGCGGAACAGATAGCATCTGATAGGTTCTGTTAGTCCAGGAAATCTACCTTAATATCGGTTGCTCATTATTGCTTAACAACCTACTAATCTCTGTGTTGATAATACCAATGAGATCAGGATGTTCGTCTCCGCCGACTGAAGATCTCTGAGAAAGATGCATCAGCATCTGACTTATCTTACGACAAGTCAGCTTACTAAAGATGAGTTCAGGGTGTACAAGTTAGATGAGATTGACAAGCGGTTTTATTCTAAATTGTAATATGGATGCTGTACCACATGTGAAGTTATAGATCCAGAAAAATGCAAAATAAATTAATGAATGTTTGTGGGCAGATTAAATTGACTGAAACTGTAATTGAATACGGAATCAATTACAAAGGCACACAGTGGAATAAACTAACTTAATGAGTAAATGCTATAATGCTATCTGTATAGTATGCCCAAACCTTATTAGAAAAATATTATTCCATATGTAATAAGTACCTCATTTAAGATTAGATAAGACGTATGTCAATAACTTGACGCTTAGGATGCCTGTGATGAGATGTAGAATAAATACTAAGTCGAACAAAGTCCTGTTATTCAGCACAAGAAATTAAAAACCTGATAACTCTGAAGCTCATTTGAAACGAAACTAAATGCATCTCAACATGTTACGTGGAGGTGTGCCGTTCGAAAGCTTCATTACACAAAGGTTTGAGTAACTGGTTCAGTTGATGCTGGAAATGGCAAAAGGTCAGTGCACTTGGCATACCGAACGAAGACCAGCCAAGAAGAACAGTAAAATGCCTCTGTGACTGGTACAAATCAAATCTGCCGCCCCGTGTTCCTATTCGAAGATTAGGTTTCAAATACAGTAGCATCTAAGAAGACACCACAGCATTCTCACACTGTCAAAGATGAATTTTTCCCGCATTTTGCAATCAGCACACTGATCGACAGCCTGACCAAACAAGCGACAAACACACTGTACTCGTATTTTGGAGATCCACGAAGGACTAAAAGGGCCCTCGTTATTGAGTGGCCACCTTTTATGACACTCCCAATCATTTTCAAAAATTGCGAAATATTCCTGCACTTATTTCCATTCTGGTACAATTATATTACTGTCAGTGTCAACAAAACTAAAAGTGACTTTCTAACAGATGGTGGATTCTAAGCCACATATAGACTCACAGCATATTCTCCAAGCATTTTCGAAATGATCCTGTCAAATCAATATATCCAAACACATAAATTTCCTATGTGGGCAAACGCAGTTTAATCCAAACATAGTTAAAATATTTTTGAAAATTTTATGGTAAAATGTTCTAAAAATGTATATTGCACTTGTAGCTGTTAATATTTATTGTGGGATCACGGTATAACGGGTTTCTCGATAGTGAATAGCATCTTCAGGTTAATTTGGGTAGATTACATTAAGCCATTAAGCCAGCTCAGTCTCCGAACGTTATATAGGGTGTTACAAAAAGGTACGGTCAAACTTTCAGGAAACATTCCTCACACACAAAGAAAGGAAATATGTTATGTGGATATGTGTCCGGAAACGCTTACTTTCCATGTTAGAGCTCATTTTATTACTTCTCTTCAAATCACATTAATCATGGAATGGAAACACACAGCAACAGAACGTACCAGCGTGAATTCAAACACTTTGTGACAGGAAATGTTCAAAGTGTCCTCCGTTAGCGAGGATACATGCATCCATCCTCCGTCGCTTGAAATCCCTGATGCGCTGATGCAACCCTGGAGAATGGCGTATTGCATCACAGCCGTCCACAATAGAAGCACGAAGAGTCTCTACATTTGGTACCGGGGTTGCGTAGACAAGAGCTTTCAAATGCCCCCATAAATGAAAGTCAAGAGGGTTGAGGTCAGGAGAGCGTGGAGGCCATGGAATTGGTCCGCCTCTACCAATCCATCGGTCACCGGATCTGTTGTTGAGAAGCGTACGAACACTTCGACTGAAATGTGCAGGAGCTCCATCGTGTATGAACCACATGTTGTGTCGTACTTGTGAAGGCACATGTTCTAGCAGCACAGGTAGAGTATCCCGTATGAAATCATGATAACGTGCTCCATTGAGCATAGGTGGAAGAACATGGGGCCCAATCAAGACATCACCAACAATGCCTGCCCAAACGTTCACAGAAAACTGTATTGATGACGTGATTGCACAATTGCGTGTGGATTCTCGTCAGCCCACAGATGTTGATTGTGAAAATTTACAATTTGATCACGTTGGAATGGAGCCTCATCCGTAAAGAGAACATTTGCACTGAAATGAGGATTGACACATTGCAGAAGTGTACCCGTGGAGGACAATCAGCTGCTGATAGTGCCTGCACACGCTGTACATGGTACGGAAACAACTGGTCCTTCCGTCCATAGAGTGACGTGGTCAACGTTACCTTGTACAGCAGCAACTTCTTTGACGCTGACATTAGGGTTATCGTCAACTGCACGAAGAATTGCCTCGTCCATTGCAGGTGTCCTCGTCGTTCTAGGTCTTCCCCAGTCGCGAATCATAGGCTGCAATATTCCGTGCTCCCTAAGACGCCGATCAATTGCTTCGAACGTCTTGCTGTCGGGACATCTTCGTTCTGGAAATCTGTCTCGATACAAACGTACCGCACCACGGCTATTGCCCCGTGCTAACCCATACATCGCCAATATCGTTAATGCCACCCTAAAATCAGAGCAATTCGGCTTTAGGAATCACCACTCGACAACACAACTACTTCTCCGCGTAGTCGAACATATAATACACGGCAACGTGAACAAAGTCGCGGCGGCCGTGTTCCTGGAAATCGAAAAGCTTTCGACCGTATTTGGGACAACGGCCTCATAGGCAAACTAAGCATCTGCCAACTCCGCATTTGTAAACATTGCACTGACTGCAAAACCACGTTCGTGATGAACACTAACCTGTTGATGCTACGTACTGATGTGCTTGATGCTAGTACTGTAGAGCAATGAGTCGCATGTCAACACAAGCACTGAAGTCAACATTACCTTCCTTCAATTGGTCCAACTGGCGGTGAATCGAGGAAGTACAGTACATACTGACGAAACTAAAATGAGCTCTAACATATAAATTAAGCGTTTCCGGACACATATCCGCATAACATCTTTTCTTTATTTGTGTGTGAGGAATGTTTCCTGAAAGTTTGGCCGTACATTTTTGTAACACCCTGTGTAAGACATATATCCTGGCTACATCAAACGCAATGGATGTTGAAAGATCTATCAATAGTCTTAGATAAACAGGTTATCACTGAATGACATTATAGTTTGTACCGGTATTCATTTCTTCGGAGATTGTATTGCCTTAATGTAATCCAGTCAATTTAAACTGAAGATACGATTCATTATCGCGAAACTGGTAGTATCTCGAGCCCAGAATAAATGAGGGTTAGCGGTTAGGAGAAGATTTGTAAGGCAGAAATACTAACCATTACACCACAGGCACTGCATCACCAATATCGCCAATGCCACCACTCGACAACACAACTACTTCTCCGCGTAGTCGAACATATAATACACGGCAACATGAACAAAGTCGCGGCGGCCGTGTTCCTGGAAATCGAAAAGGTTTCGACCGTACTTGGGACAACGGCCTTATAGGCAAACTAAGCGAAGGGACTGCCACCCTCGGACGTTCAAGTTATCCCTCGGGAATGGGTGTATGTGTGTTTTGTCCTTAGCATAAGTTAGTTTAAGTTAGATTAAGTAGTGTGCAAGCCTAGGCACCGGTGACCTCAGCAGTTTGGTCCGTTAGCAACTAATCATGCCGGCCGCGGTGGTCTAGCGGTTCGGGCGCTCAGTCCGGAACCGCGCGACTGCTACGGTCGCAGGTTCGAATCCTGCCTCGGGCATGGATGTGTGTGATGTCCTTAGGTTAGTTAGGTTTAGGTAGTTCTAAGTTCTAGGGGACTGATGACCACAGATGTTAAGTCCCATAGTGCTCAGAACCATTTGAACCATTTTGAACTAATCACCACCATGTCCGATCCACGTCCCCATGAAACGCCATCCATCGGCAGTGCCTGTATGTTTCTTCCATGTTCGCTCTCTGAGATTCTCACAGGAAGTCGGACGTGCCTGTGTATCCGCACTGAAGAAGGTGAATCTATTTCCAGCCAGGCCAATCAAAGTATATGAATGCGTCGTATTTGTTCTTTCGGACATGTCCGAAAGAACAGACACCACGCATTCATATGCTTTCTTTCCACCTGCGCCACACAAACTGCCAGACACCCGATCACAGAGAGAGGAAATGCTCCAGCGGTCGCGCTTAAACCGACCTTATCATCAGTGCGCTTCCTTATGGTAGCGGAAAATTACCCTCACTCTAACGCGACTGATCCAGCCAAAGAGAGAGATCTATTGATATTGAATCGCGCAACTATGTATCCGCACGGCACACGAGGAATCAATTTGCAAATAGCAAATTGAACATGACGTGGGAAGCCCGCTAACTGTAATGACTGCATGTTCTGTGGATGATACGGGACCGATGTTGTTCATATGAGACCCTCAGAATAGCCGACTACTAAAGTTAGGATTGTAACAAATTCGGTTTAACACCATATCCTCCAGGTCGTGTGTTCTACCATACCTCACACAGTTAGCACCTTCCAGCCTCGCACGGGAGGATCCAGTTTCTCATAGGCGCCTACGTAAAGTTGCAAGAGTTGTGTGATGTGACTGACGTCGGTGCGGGAATAGCCCATCATAGCGTCGTTGTACCAGTCTTTCACTGCATTCAATGATCTTGTATACAAGATGGATCTCCACCAACTCTTCAACAGTAAAACTATCCATAGCACCTCTATGTATCACTGTTAACGCCCAACTAACATTGCTGGAAAACAAAGCCGTAGACAGAACAGAGGAGTACTGAATGTATACTTGAGGGCAACGAGGTAAGTAGAGTATTACTGTTGTCAACAGCAGCTGCCATGGCGAATGGAAACAACACACAGAGCGCATACCGTCGACATTTGCACGGTTTCGCACTATTTTCAGAGTAGCACAGATATGAAACTGATCGACGTAAGAAACCAAAGGAAAGGAAATATCTCTGTAATGAGCCGTCAGACACCGCGAGTCCCTTACGCCAACGTAAGAAGGTATCCGAGAACATCATCTGAAAGTTTGTAGGTTGATTTCTGGTTCATCCTCTACAATATGAATGCAATCAATAATTTCTTAAAACGACAATAAAAGTTAAAGCAACTGGTCGCTTGCTTAACACGGAAAGTACGCTGGTTCGACGGAGTTATTGTCTCACTCAAGGTTCGTTTTGCCAGTCCGATGGACACGTGATGTGAAGTGTGTGGTAGGACGGTCCCTTCCTATCATCTCATTCTGTACTGTCTGCAAAATACAGATGCATCTGAATTAAGTGAATGGAATGTTTTTCTATTAGTGAACCACTTTTGAAGTAACAAATAGGTAATTAACAATTTACAGCAAGCCTTTCGTTTAGTATGTAAAATAAACAGCTATATCGATCATGTGAACTGTGGTGTCACCGCTATACACCACACTTGCTAGGTGGTAGCCTTTAAATCGGCCGCGGTCCGTTAGTATACGTCGGACCCGCGTGTCTCCACTGTCAGTGATTGTAGACCGAGCGCCGCCACACGGCAGGTCTAGAGAGACGTCCTAGCACTCGCCCCAGTTGTACAGCCGACGTTAATAGCAATGGTTCACTGACAAATACGCTCTCATTTGCCGAGACGATAGTTAGCATAGCCTTCAGCTACGTCATTTGCAACGACCTAGCAAGGCGCCATTATCAATAGATATTTAACTTGCGATGCCTGTACCGTCAGACCGATGTACACCACTTATGGATTAAAGTTAAGTATTACATCAACTACGTACTTTATTTGCTACTAAAAATTCCCTTACTGTTCCAGACCTCACGCCAGTCTGCGTGAGCTTAACGCGTGCCTTTCGGCTTCCTCTCATAGTGACTTGGCTGCCTTACAAGTCAAAACATGAACCGTGGTAAATTTTTTAATCGATTGATAGAAGGTGAAGGTGTTCTTTGTTTCATTCTGTTACGGACGAGAAAGGAATTGGAGATAGACTTGCATGCCAAGATACCACACAATTTATTTCCAAACTGGCAAATTAATATGTTTCGAAACAAGAACACAAGTTTTTACCAAATAATTCGATTGGCGGAATGCAAAACCTAAGTTGGTTAATCAAATTTGCAAGCATAGCCAAGAAAAACTTTAGAGAAACTTAGGGATGAATTGTAATGTGAGAGACTTCAGTGCTAAACTTTATGAGGGACTCTTCAGTGCCGCGCTCATCTAGAAACTTGTCCTCCGCTTCAGAGTTCTCCAAACACACACTTCGGAGTTCAGTGGCTCCATAGTCATTACAACTAACGCTGAATGTCCAGTCCTGACCAACCTGGAAACCAGAAATCCCCTCTTCTATCTTCAGACCCACTACCTCGGCAAGCCATTCCTGTCCCCTTGCACATAACTAAGCTGTCCGACGCTGCTACCCCAATGACGATTAGCTCAATGTAACATACACTGAATCACTCCCACCACAATCTCTCTACCACTGATCCATTTGTTTCAGCCCAGTAACTAAAACACAGTTAAATGACCCTGGGATTTCCATTACTATAATAGGCACGCGGAGGTTGGAAGAAAATATAGAAACACCGTGAGAAATGCATCCTTGATCATAACTGCAGATGCCAGAGCAAACTGTTGGTACTTCTATTAGCCGGAATCGGACACTACCATGAGACGCAGGCCGACCGGCCGAGGACGTCGACGGTGAGTCGCCACAGAAAGACAACAGCTATGGACAACAACAAAGACGACACGCCTGTAGACGGATACGGCACAACGTCAAGTCCGAAAAGTGAAACAAATCGAGAGCCTAGACGTAGCAAGATCAAGAACCGAACAACGATGGGTAAGACAAACAGTACAAGATCGCAGTCGGAACATGACAGACTTCTGAAATTTTTTTTTCATTGTATTTCAATGTCTCAGATGGGGCAGGCTCGGAGCACCATAGGCGCCGCTCTTCAGACGAGAGACAAACAGTAAGCACAGAACATGGAGACTTTTAAAACATCATAAAGGAGGAAATACGAAGAAACAGACATATAAAAATCGGAAAAATGTAAGATAGCATAAAAAAGAGGGTGACTGTAAAAATGTTGATAAAAATCTAAAAACCACACACTGTGAGGATTAAGAGAAACACAAGTCGAAGTACGGCCAGAGCATAAAAGTAGCGATGGGCAGCGTAGCACATAACAATCACTGACAGCAACACTATGTACAAGTCCAGCACATGATTAAAATCAAAGCTCTTGACGTCACAGGAGAACAGCAAGAAACACAACACTGACATAGCACACCGACGACGATGCACAAACTCGGAATATCGGCCATTGGGATGGAGCCGATGGAGAAGGGAAGAAAGAGAGGGAGGGCGGTGCTAGAGGGGGGAAGAGGGGGGAGACAGGCAGGGGCCGCGCCGAAGGGAGCCGGTGAGGGGAGGGCGTGGGAGGGAAACAGTCGAGGAGGGGGTGCAGAGATTCATGGGGGTAAGGAGGAAAATCTGCTCTGGGAGAAGGAAGAGAAATGGGAGAGGGGGGCAGGGGGGGGGGGAGCAAGGGCAGGCTACAGTTGATAGGAAGGATAGATGTCACAGCAAAGTTCAACATCGAGGAGGGGAAGATACTGGAAATTGACCATATGAAGGAGATGGAGGTTGTGGAGGTGGAGGAATAGAGGTGCGGCAGTGGGTGGGGGGTGGAGAGGATGGAGGAAACCAGAGGGTGGGGGGGATCAACAGTATAAAGGATGCAGATATATTGGAGGAAAAGGAGGAGTTGGGGGAAGAGGATAATGTCATACAGGAGTCGTGTGGGGGAAGAAAGGCAGATTTGGAAGGCAAGGCGTTCTAGGATTTGATTTGGAGGGCCTTATAAAAGCGGGGGGGGGGGGGGGGGGGACGGAGATCCGGAGATCCAGGTAACGCTGTAACGCTGGCATAACAGAGGATAGGACAGATGAGGATGGTGGAAGGATGCAACCCCCATTGTCTGGTCAGACAGAAGTTTCAGGAGACAGAGACGGGAAAGGGCTTTCTGCTGGATGGTCAGGAGAGGAGGGGTCCAGGTGAGACGACGGTCGAGGACCAAGACAAGTTATCTCAGGGTGGGGGTGAACTAGATGACTTCTGAAACCCCAAGCTGCCAGCTTTATAGGGCCCTCGTGAGCGCCAATAGGCTGGCGTGGCAGGTGTGGCCTGTGCACAGTGCTGTGGTGGCGACAGCAGCATCCGCAGGTTACAGGGGCGCCGCCTAGTGGCTGTCGTTTACGTCCATGCCTTCTGGAGGGCTGTCCCAATTGTCGGACTGGTATATCAGAGTGCTCCTATGATGGAAGCTTCCATTACCAAGAGAGACGGAAACTTTGGTGTTTCAAGAGGCATAATATCGAAGATTTGTACAAAAAAAAAAAAAAAAAAAAAAAAAAATCTGAAAAGTAGAATTCGTTAGGAAGCTGGGGAAGAGAATGAGTTTCTGTGAACATTGCACTGATATCGTTGTTCTCATCAGAACGACAGCAAACCAACACCGACAACGATAGTCCAGGTATACTTGCCGACGTCGGAAGCCAAAGATAGACAAAGTATCTGAAAATACTGAATGAGTAATTCATACATAAAGGATCATGAAGATCTAATAGCCGTAGGGGATTACGGTTGTATGGAAATGAGTAGAAGAAAGGGTTACTGGGGAAACTGGGCTCAGTAGTAAGAATGAGGAAGGAGATAGGACTTCCTCAGTAAATTACAAATAGGAATACCGAGTACTCTGTTCGAAAATCACAAGACGAAGAGGTATATGTGGAAAAGGCCAGGAGATACGGGAAGACTGAGGTCAGATTACATCACTGTCAGTCAGACATTCCAAAATCAGATACTGGATCATAACTATCAGCAGATATGGACTCAGAACACAATTTTCTAATGATGGAGAGTACGCTGAAGTTAAAGAGAGTACTCAGGAAGAATCAACACTCAACGAAGTGGGATAGAGAAGTACTAAAGATTGAAGACACAGACATGCTTGAAGTGCTCTGAGACTACAGATACTGCGATATTGAATACCTCAGCAGGCAGTTCAGCTGAAGAGGAATGGATATCTCTAAGGACGGCAATCACGGAAGTTGGAAAGAGAAACGTAGTTACCAGGATGGTAAGTGAGAAGAAACTATTGGCAACGGAAGATGTACTTCAGTTGATCAAGGAAAGAAGGAACCACAAAACTATTCAGAGAGATTCAGGAATACATACATAAAAGTCACTTGGCATGAAATAAATAGGAAGTTGCGGCGAATCCAAGCGAAATGGCTGCATAAAAAACGTGAAGCAAAAAGGAACGATTCTCGGAAGGACTGACTCAGCATACAGAAAAGTTCACCTTCTGTAAAATTAAAAGCAAGGACTCTAACATTACGAGTGCAACCTGCATTCTACTGTTAAATGCAGATGAGAGAGCGGATAGATGGAACGAGTACATTCTAATCCGCTACGAGGGAGAAACTAGTTTTTTGTCGTGATAGAAGAAGAGACAGAATCGACAGGGAAGACATAGAGGATCCAGTGTTAGAAATAGAATTTAAAAGAGCTTTCGACGACTTAACATCAAATAAGGCAGAAGGGATGGATAACATCATATCGGAATTTGTAAAATCATTGGGAGAAGTCGCAACAAAACAACTGTTCACATTGGTGTCTAAGACTGGTTACATACCATCAGACTTCTGTAAAAACACCACCTACACAATTCCGAAGATAGCAAGAGCCGACAAGAGCGAAAATTATCGCATAATGAGCTTAACAGCTCATGCATCCAATTCTCTGACAAGAATAGTATGTAGAACTATGGAAAAAATAGAGGATCTGTTAGAGGACGATCAGCTTGGCTTTAGTGGAGGTAAAGACACGAGGGAGGCTCCTCGGACGTTGCAAGTGATAATGGCAACAAGACTGAAGAAAATCGAGCCGCATGATAGGATTTGTCGACCTGGAGAAAGCGTTCGATGATGTAAAATGGTGCTAGATGTTCGAAATTCTGAGAAAAATAGGGATACACGACCGTGAAAGCCGGGTAACATGCAGCCTGTACGAGAACCAGGAGGGAGCAGTAAGAATGGAAGACCAAGATTGTAAATGGTGTATGACAGGTATGAAGTTTTTCGCCCCTACTGTTCACTATATACATCGGAGAAGTAATGACGGAAATAAAAAAAAAAGGTTTCAATATTATAAACAAAATTCAGAATGATGAGATTCGCTGTGACATTGCTATCCTCAGTGAAAGTGAAGAAAAATTTCAGGGTCTTTTGGAATGAACAATGTAATGAGTGCAAATTACGGATAAAGAGTAAATTGACGAAAGACGAAAGCAGCAAGAAGCAGTAGAAATGAGAATAGCGAGATACTTAACATAAGAATTGGGGATCACGAAGTAGACGAAGAATTCTGCTACATAGGCAGCAAAAAAAACCTGTGATGGGCTGAGCAACGATGATAGAAAAAGCAGACTAGCACTGGTAAAAACAGCATTCCTGGCCAAGAGAAATCTGTTAGTGTCGAACGTAGGCCTTAATTTAAGGAAGAAATTTCTGATAATGTACGTCTG
The DNA here is from genome assembly GCF_021461385.2 of Schistocerca piceifrons. Lineage (NCBI taxonomy): Eukaryota > Metazoa > Arthropoda > Insecta > Orthoptera > Acrididae > Schistocerca > Schistocerca piceifrons. The sequence goes on from NC_060143.1 coordinate 438,518,296, forward strand.
GAATAGAGCATTGTATGGTAATGAGACGTGGACTGTGGGTGACGGAACAGAAAAGAATAGAAGCGTCTGAGATGTGGTCCTACAGAAGAACGTTGAAAATAAGGTGGGATGAGGAGATTGTCCGCGAATACAAGAGGAAAGAAATATATGGGAAACACTGAAAATAAGAAGGGACACAATGATAGAATATTTGTTAAGACATCACTGAATCACTTCATGGTACTAGAAGGAGTTGTAGAGCGTAAAAACGGTAGAGTAAGATAGACATTGGAGTACATTCAGAAAATAACTGGAGACGTAGTGAATGCTACAAACGATAGTCTGTTAGGAAAAGGCTGACACAGGAGGCAATTCGTGGCGGGTCACATGAAACAAGTCAGAAGACTTAGGACGAAAACAAAATTAAATAATAAATAAATAAAAAGCTGGGGCAGGGGGGGGCTGAGGGGGGGGGGGGACAGCCAGGGGGTTGACATTCAAGATTCTGTTGAGGCTTTTATGGCTACTATAGTGGCTTCAGACTACGAAATCCCCTTCATATGTGGCCCACAGCAGCTGCGTCTTATTTGTTGCCAGCATCTCCATAGTTCCTTCGTTTCCTAGCAAAAACTCTGGCACTCATCCTGTACTTTACTTTTGGAAGAGGCTGTTCAATATATTTCGAAACTGCTCTTTTTGGAGCTTTCAGTGATTAAGCTCTGTACTCTTCCTTTTCAATATACAAGGTGGTTATAAGTGAAGCGCAGCTACTCACAGATGTCCAGGGTAACCTGTAATTACCGTACGGCAGCGAAACTTGGTAGATAAAAATGGTTCAAATGGCTCCGAGCACTATGGGACTTAACATCTGTGGCCATCAGTCCCCTAGAACTTAGAACTACTTAAACCTAACTAACCTAAGGACATCACACACATCCATGCCCGAGGCAGGATTCGAACCTGCGACCGTAGTGGTCATGCGGTTCCAGACTGAAGCGTCTAGAACCACACGGCCACACCGGCCGGCTTGGTAGATGTTCTAATGCGTTAATGCGAAACCGATTTACGTTGGAGGATAATTAGTTCCAATCATGGCTACCAGGAACAAGTCTGGCGCTGTGAATAAAATAGAGATTTAAAGAATTGTTTCTTCATGTATTGGATAGGAAAGTGGACGTGGGCAGAAAAGGTCAAACAAGTGAGTAAGGCATAATTTTGAATTTATTATCAACTGCCGCTTACACAGTTTGTTCAGTGTGACCACCGGAGTCGTTGACGAGATGCTGTACAGCAGCAGATTTGCACCTGCCGATGAAAATTGGAACTAAATTTTTTCCAGGTAAATCGGTTCCGCATTAACATATTGACATATCTATCAAGTTCTGCTACCATGCGATAATTAAGGCTTAAACTGGGGCTCCATGAATTGGTCGATTGTTTGATTGGGGGGGGGGGGGGGGCGAGGGGACCAAACAGCGAGAGGTTCGATCTCATCAGATTAGGGAAGGATGGGCAAGGAATTCGGCTGTGTCCTTTTCAAAGGAACCATTCCGGCATTACCTGAAGTGATTTATGAAAATCGTGAAAAATCTAAATCGAGATGGCTGGACGCTGGCTTGAACCGTCGTCCTCCTGAATGCGAGTCCAGTGTGCTAACCATAGCGCCACCTTGGTCGGTGACGGCTGTAAGTAGCTTCACTTCTATTCTAACCACCGTACGTTTGGAATTCCTCCAAGCTGTCATTGCCTTTGTTGATAATACAGGTGACGTGATTCCCATAAAGCTACACAATGACATTATCACATTTGGTTAAGCTGCCTCATAGGGATTAAGCAGTTCGGAGATTTGTAAGTATTTACAATCAGCTCTTTTAATTACATCCATTTTTCTGTCAATATTTTTATATATTAATAGTCAGCCATCACATGTGAATCTTTGAGATAACTTGTGCACGCAGAAGCATTTTTGACTTGTTTGTATAAACCAGTTGAGTTCGTCATTCGTGCATATTATGTTGTTCACCACTCTGTAATCGGATTCCTTTATTAGACTTGAGATATATCTGTCTAGGATTTTTCCAAACTGACCTTCCAGTATTTGCCTGGGTATTTGTTCTCTATTTTTATTTTGATTCGTCTCATGTTCTGCATCATCCCAGCCACAATCAAATGATGGTTTGCATCTGAAGGGTTTCTTCGCTTGTCTCTCATGTAACTTAGTTCCATGTGAAACTGCCTTAAATGTTTTAGTTGAGGGCCGATCGTTACATTAGACATTGAATCGAGGCCCGTATATTCTGTCACTTTCAGCAAGGCTGCTGTGACAGCGTCTGGATATTTTTCGATGCACTCTAAACATCTTTTTATATACAAACTCAGCTATCCAGAGACGACCCACGACCCGATCCACAGCTTGACTTCCGCCAGTACTTCATCTGCTACCTTCTCAACTTCGCAGACATTGAAACTCCCTGGCATATTAACACTGTGTGCCGGACCAGGACTCGAAACTGAGAGTTGTGCCTATCGTGGACGAGTGCTCTACCAGCTGAGCTATCTAAACGTGACTTAACGGCCCGTCCTCACAGTTTTACTCGTACTTGCTCCAGTAACTTATCGCCTACCTTCCAAATCGTCCCAGGTTCGAGCACTGGTTCGGCACGCAGTTTTAATCTGCCGGAAAGTTTCGGATCACTGTCCACTCGGCTGCGGAGTAAAAATTCATTCTGGTTCACAGAAATTCTCGTACGTCCTTTGCAGAAGCACTCTTGGGCACAATGATACTGTAGGGAAATGGCTTAGCCACAGCCTATTGGATTTGATCGTGCGCTGATTTGAAACTTAATGGAATGTACAAACGTTGATGTTGAAATTCATTGTAGGTCAAATGTACCAGCACAAAGTTTGGACGCATAGAGAAAACTGTTTTCTATTCATTACCTCAGTACTGTCACTAAGCAGTACATACACTAATAAATTGCTCATCAACTGAATGTTTGATTTTGAAATACCTAGAACACGTACAGGAGGCCTGTAATTTGCTTGGAGAACTATCATCGACGCTGTATGACGAGATTCCTTCACATACAGTGGTAATACCCGGGTACAAAAACACTGCTCTCGGAAAATGAAATGCTATGAAAAGTGATGCTACAAGAAGCAGTCATTAACGTCGATGAACTGGTCGTGTGGTCCAGAGTTTTATCTCACTAAGCAAACCAAGTACGCTCAACGTAGGGGTGTACAACGTACTTAGAAAGACAGCGCGAAGCGCAACATACAGAAATGATTAATCACTATCGAGGACATAACCAGGTTTATTTTCAAAGGGTTGGGGGGGGGGGCTGATTTATTGAAAAGAGCCTCGTAAAGACCGATGTTCTTCATTTATTCGGAAAAATAATTATTTGGTCTTTAAATTTCAACAAGAAATACTTCTCTTTTTAAAGGTATAATATATATTCTCTCACACACACACACACACACACACACACACACACACACATATATATATATATATATATATATATATGTATTGCCAAACGAATTATGTATTACGTCTTTGCTATGAAAACTCAGGTCACTGTTCTATCACAGAGCAGAAGAATATTAATGTTCGGTTGAAAACTTATAAAGTTTAATAGGTTCGAACCTCTTTTGACAAAAGCTGTCTTTCTCCCACTCCAGTCTTGTATTTAAATTTACGACTTATGTGAGACCTAAATCCTTCAGTACGTCAAAGCATCCAAAGTTGCTCAGTTCTGTCTAAAATTTTGTTAAGGAATCTTTCATTTCAATAAAATTCTTCAACTTCCTTAAGTGATCAACAGCTTTATAAATTATTGTTTTTACAATCAACTTGAAACGATAGCAACCAAATTTGTTGATGAAACAAAACACAATACAGAAATATCATGAGTTATAGTTTTGGGGGATCTTAACACTATTCACATGTTGACTTCAGCTATACTTCTAATGTATGAGACTACATAAAATAGTTTGTATTTATCCATCATCATATGGTTATAGAGTCCGCGGTGCTAACGTTGTAGTTCATTATGACGTTTACTTACAAATACAGAGAGTTGTGACTGTTGGACTCACTGTTTCAAGGCTATTACGAATAACACACTTCACAGTAGAGATCGTTCTTGGGTAAAAATTGAAGAAGTGATATATCGCCATTCCGTAAGTGAGTCACCTTTGTGCGCAGAAACATAGTACATAATTTCGATCGCTAGCCGCCTTCTAATGAAGATATCGCGTAACTGCGCATTCTGTCGAAATATTATGCAAACCAGCATTAAAATTAAATACTGTCAGCCGGAGAAATAAATATTCCCCGAATCAAGATAAGTACTGTTACAAACAAATGCAACGATCAACGTCTGGGTGATATTTTTATTTATTAACGCAATTTCTGGGCGACGTAGACAAATCCAGGTGTATTTTTATACACTGATTTTAAATTAATGTCACAGCGTTACATAGCGGAACAGCAGTAAACGGCAACACTTACATGAAACTCGACTACAACGAAGAAATGAAGTGATTAACAAAACAACTGAGCTTAAGTAGGCCCAACAATGTGCGGTAATTGATCTTGACTAAAGTATGGATGAACGAAAGACGATATTTATATAGCGGTAGTTTAATCTGTCAATGCCATTGTTAACTGTCGATAATGTGTATAAGTTTTTGTCACATGACTGTAAATCAAAATATCTTTCTCTTTCACTACATAGAAACTAGGTCATGTGTAATCTCATTTACGTTATAGGCGGATCCGAACCTCCTGGAGCCTCCTTTCGGCTATGTCCTTCTCGCCATCGAAAAGTGGAGGTCATAGAGTCTAATAGACAAGCTTGGCGTTGACTTGTTCGTGAAGGCTCATGTCACTTCGAACAAGCACGTCGATAACATGAAGTGGATAAGTGCCAAGCATGAATGAACGTTTGAACACTCGATGGCATGCAGTGGTTGATGTTAACATCTGTCAGTACTGTGGAACAGTTTGCGGATCCGGAAATGGTAGAGTCATCCGATCATCCACAAGCAAAAGAAAACATAACACTCCTTAACAAGTGGTTGGTTGTCATAATAATAGGAAGGCAATCATACAAGGATAAGTCAAAAATTTTCCGCGTTGTAGCTATACTTTTTATTGCAATACAAATAGGAGAAGCTCGTTAACATCATTTTTTACTATAGTCCCCTTGCTTTACGGCCCGCTTGGTCCATCATTGAACAATCTTCCTCATTACCTCTGAATAAGCTTCCTGGTGACCTTAGAAAGAAAAAGGCTTTTGGACTGAGCAACGAGTCACGCATGTACGGAGTCGTTCTGATCCGAGGTGAACAATTACCCCTTAATGCCTCTGTGAGTGGGCCAAGCAGACAGTAGTCCGAAGGGGCAAGATGAGGATTATACGGAGGATGAGCCATTATTTTAAACTTGGGTTTCCGGAGCGTTTCAAGCCGCGCGGGATTAGCCGAGAGGTCTATGGCGCTGCAGTTGGTTGGTTGGTTGGTTTGGGGAAGGAGACCAGACAGCGAGGTCATCGGTCTCATCGGATTAGGGAAGGACGGGAAAGGAAGTCGGCCGTGCCCTTTGAAAGGAACCATCCCGGCATTTGCCTGGAGCGATTTAGGGAAATCACGGAAAACCTAAATCAGGATGGCCGGACGCGGGATTGAACCGTCGTCCTCCCGAATGCGAGTCCAGTGTCTAACCACTGCGCCACCTCGCTCGGTAGGCGCTGCAGTCATGGACTGTGCGGCTGGTCCCGGCGGAGGTTCGAGTGCTCCCTCGGGCGTGTGTGTGTGTGTGTGTGTGTGTGTGTGTGTGTGTGTTTGTTTTTAGGATAATTTAGGTTAGGGACTGATGACCTTAGCAGTTAAGTCCCATATGATCTCACACCGGAGCGTTTCTACAGTGGGGCAGCGGTATATGGGCGGGTATTGTCGTGAAGCTACGCAACAACTTTCGACAGTAGTCCTCGGCGTTTGCTTCGAATTGCAGGCTTCAGCCTGTTAGTAAGAATCTCAGTGTAACACGCGCATTTATTTTGGTGACACTCTCCTGGTAATTTTCCATTATTGGGCCCCACCCTCTCTCCCTCCCCGCCCCCTCCCCCGCCCCTCTCCCCCCAAAAAAGGTAAGCATCAGTTTTCATGGTGTGCAATTGTGTTTCCCACATTCGTTACAATAGCGATCCAAATGTTTTTGGCAGCTGTCCAAGAGGTTTACGTATGCAACACTGTTAGAAATCCAGGCGCGTTTTGGATGATTCTGTGGGCACAGAAACGGCTAATTCGCAAATGACGTGCCACATCAATAGTCACTCGTCTGGCTATCAGAACTACGTCATGTGACACGCTAAATGTTGTCATCATTTGTGGCAGTGGAGCGTCGTCCAGCCCCTTCAACATACACAACAATTGTACGACCATTTTTGAATTTTGCAGTCCATTCGTAGTCATCCGTTTTGTATGTTCCGAACGTCTTTGATGGACTGCGGCGCTTGATACACCTTAGGAACACAAAAACCGGACCACCGCGCGTTGTTTCTCTTTCGTGCAAACGTGTAATGGAATGAGAACGACCTACGTGCAATAAAAGATACACATATGGAGGAAATAGGACCAAATTTTCATTGTAGGGTCACAATATCATAAAAATAAAATAAGCGAGGACAGAGGTCAGTATGAAGAAGGGGTATGTCAACACTGCGGATAATTTTTGACTTATCTTCATGCATGCTGCTTAGGCGAGAAAGTCAGCATAGGATTAAAATGATGTTGCAGATGTCATTCAGCTTCCCTAAATTAAAAAAAAATAATTGTCAGGGACAGACTGCTGCTAAAATTGTAACTCTTGCACGCCGCTACTCTGAACATTCTCTATTCTCGAACTATAGGAAATAGTTTCTCCTACAGCATGCGCTCACCCTAGCGCAGCTGTAATGGCGATGTAGCCCCTCCTTCCGCACCACCAGTATCGGATTCGAACAGGCCCCGGAGGATCGCACGGGGCTGATGGGGGCCATGTTTCAACCGCGACTCGCAATCGATTGTCTTCGGCCGGCTCTGGCGATGGTGTTGTTGCACGCACCCCGCACCTCCCCGCATTTAATTCGTATTCCGCCAGGAATTAGCAACCGCCCACCAATTTGGCCAAATGTGTTTGTGTTTGCGTCCGCCCCGTTTACCGATGACAGCGACACGGGGCCGCCAGAAACAAATTACTGCCGCCGACTATCGATCTCCGCCACTAATCGACGTAGCGCCTCTGGACAGCGCTAACGTCTGTGTACCGCGGTTCTGCTGCGAGCAGCGTTTAGCGTTACACGTTGAAGAAATTATCCGTCCCTTCTGTGATACAGCTGTACACTTATTTGCACAATCCTTGCGTAAACAAATGTCTCGACTCAATTAAGACAAGGAATTACCAAACTGGAAATTTCCATCTGGCTAGATGCACAATCATTACTACTGCAGAACTTCTACTGTACTTACTGCGTGACCTAGAAGTAAGCGATCAATGGAGTGTAGGGTTGACCCTAAACTGGGCACTTGTCACTCGGGGGCTCTGTTAGCTGAAAGCTTTGTGCGTAGTTTTATGTAGAACGTCATACGATTGCAATATTTGCCCCCTACCTCCTACCCCCTTCCTCTAACCCTTGCCCGCATCTCGTGGTCGTGCGGTAGCGTTCTCGCTTCCCACGCCCGGGTTTCCGGGTTCGATTCCCGACGGGGTCAGGGATTTTCTCTGCCTCGTGATGGCTGGGTGTTGTGTGCTGTCCTTAGGTTAGTTAGGTTTAAGTAGTTCTAAGTTCTAGGGGACTGATGACCATAGGTGTTAAGTCCCATAGTGCTCAGAGCCTCTAACCCTTACTTTTGGGTCGTCATTCTGACGCTGCCCGTTACGAAACTCCACTGTGCCAACCTCTCCATCTCATACTAACCGTTTCACCAAGTCTTCTCAACTATTTGCTCGAATTCACTCGTTCCACTAGAGTACAACGCACAGAACATTAATACAAATATGTGAAACTCTTCATCCTTGGGATGTACTTCAACTTGCGCGGCTTATTGGCTTGAATTCTTTACGTCGTCAAAACATTGAACCTTCATATGAATTTAGGTGTTTTGCCGGTTTTTAGTAGTTTCATATTGATAATACCATGACTCATTACGCACGCTAATTTTTTCCAGAAAAGAACTGCCCTGGCTTTGCGTTACACCCAAGTCACGCCAGGTATCAAAACGTTGTTGTTTTTGGTCAGAAGTCAGGACATGCAGTACAAATTTTGCACACACTTTTCCCTTCTTCGAAAGATTCTAGAGAATGTACTGAATATTTGATTTAGAGATGTTACTCAACTGTGACTTGCTACACAACAGTATTGACACAACATGGCCACACGTTCATTACTTAACACTGCCTGTTCGCAGCTGACTGGTCGAACAATCGTCTGTTTTTTACAGTTGTTAGTTTAGGCTGCCACAGTAGTTACTGAGTGACGTCGCTTATATTCCAGGATTAAAATCAGCCTCGGAATATTTTGGACGGACGGTACATATTCCAATGCCTGTCTTTTACTGGATCTTTTACCCTTTACAACTCCTTGAAGCTCCATGGAAGTTGTTCCATGATGCCCAAATATGCGCCCTATTATCCGCTCCCTTGTCAGAAATTTCCACATATTCTTTTTCTCGTCACTTCTGCGGATAACGTCCTCATTGCGAAGAATGACTTCCTCATGGTTTGTAGACGACGCTTCTTCCTTAAACAAAATTTTCCATAGATGTGTTGCATCATTTCTCGCTTTATGTAGATAACATTCGGAGGACTGTAATCAATTTTGGAAGTAATTGCCATGAAGCTGCAGACTCAGCGAAACGCGAAGAGGGTGAAATGCTATGCAGTGCAGTGCTCACAGAGCTTTCGTTTGTTTGAGCCCTATCGCACTTTCAAGATGCCTCTTAGCTGTTTCTGACAGGAATGGGTAGGGTTGTATTGGGGAAGGAGACCAGACAGCGAGTTCATTGGTCTCATCGGATTAGCGAAGGGCGGGGAAGGAAGTCGGTCGGCCCTTTCAAAGGAACCATTCAGGCATTTCCCTGGGGCGATTTAGGGAAAGATGCCTCTTAGTGACGTCTGTATTGCGTGTTACTGCTACTAAAGTGTTTTCACTTCTTTTATCTGTTGCTCCTCTTTTCATTTCTTTCATCAATTGCTCTTCTTTTTCCTTGTCGTATTTTATTCTCCACACTTCCAGTTTCTAGAACGTTTTTTTTTTTTTTTTTTCATAATGTTCGTAAGAACAGATCGTGAGTGCTTGTCACGATAAGGCTGCTCTGCAAGTTATAGCCACACCGCTGCTCCTATAGTTTGGCGACATTCGCCACAAACGATATTCACTATTTCGCCTGTCGTATACAACTCTAACGTCTCAATAGCTTTACGAGTAAGTTGTATGAATGTTACACCAGCAGAACACAGACTGACGGGCTTCAAGCACACAGACAAACACAAGAACCATACCTGAGTTTTCTATTTGCTTACATCTGATTTAATAGCGCAGACGTTCCTGAAACCCCTCCTCCTGGTTTACGGGACTGTTTACTTGATACTATTTGATAAAGTCCCGTGCATGTTGTGTCACTGAAGTTCTCTTATAGACTTCTTTCAAATGCCACAGAAAAAGTAAATGTTCCTTTAGAAAAAATGGTCGGTGTCGTACGGTAATTCGGCGACTATAAGAAACAAACATTACTTGGGAATTCCAGGAGATTCACCATATTACCTGCTACAACTTGGGAAACATCAGAACTCGATATATTTATTCATTCTCACCATATTTGAGGTGACCTGTATTAGTTGCCTACCCTGTACATTGACTGTAATGGTACTGTAAAACACCCTTGATGTACATCTCACATTATTTTTAAGTCCGAAATTTGTTTCTGTTGAGAATGGCATACTGTGTTCCATTTGCTACAAACTCTTCACTCACAAGCTAGTGTGGTATTCCTCCTGCTTGTACTTTGTTTGCTAGGTGGTACTGAGGTGCTATACCAACTTCCTTCTGGTCTTACCAGATCTTACTATGAAACTAAATACACTTCTCTGTGCGACACAGTTTTGCCTATTTGGAAACACTCTAGAATTAGGCGTAACTGCTGCTATACTATTTTGCTTTACAAATGAATGGTGTATTATCAGAATCCCGCAACAGATGTAAGTACCACTTTCTTACTATTGAGCTCACCATTTCTTAGCACATCCCCTAGATATCGAAACGATATGACAGGCTCTGAGCGTTTCCCACTAAAACTTGTAATGGGACGTTATCGCGCTCCTTCTCTTTCTTATGTACAGTACCCAATATTTATTCACAATTACAGCTAAACGCATTTCATTAGATCGACAGGAATTGCATTCTGAGTATTTCTACGTGTACTCACTAACATGTGGCGACAATCTTTTAGTGTTGGTCGTTCTACCAAATCGTTTGTGTACTGTATATTGTGTACACCTGACAGTACATTCGCTTTCGTTAAAAATTCATCACCTAGCGTAATTTATTGGGTTCTTTCAATGAAAATATCTTGGAGCATATCACACGGTTTTCATTATTCAATGTGTGGTTGCATCTTGTTTATCACTCTCTTTTTATCTCTTTGGAGACGATTTCTTTTTATTTTTAGCAAGCTTATGATGTTCGAGCTTATAGGATGTTGTAGGGGCCTGTAATCTACTTCTACATGTACGTGCATACACCGCAAGCCACTATACGGTTTGTAGAGGAGGACACTCTCCTTCCCTTTCCCTTTACACTTGCAAACAGAGCGAGGAAGAAACGACTGTCAATATGCCTCCGTATGAGCCCTAATTTAGGCTCAAATGGCTCTGAGCACTATGGGACTCAACTGCTGTGGTCATCAGTCCCCTAGAACTTAGAACTACTTAAACCTAACTAACCTAAGGACATCACACACATCCATGCCCGAGGCAGGATTCGAACCTGCGACCGTAGCAGTCACACGGTTCCTGACTGCGCGCCTGGAACCGCGAGACCACCGCGGCCGGCCCCAATTTAGGTATCTTAGTTCTGTCTTCATGAGCATTACCCGAAATTTATGCTGACCACAGTAGAATCGTTCTGCAGTCACTTTTAAATGGCTGTCCTTTAAATTTTGTGAATAGTATTCCTCGAGCAGAATGTCGCGTTACTTAGGGAGACATTAAAGTATCGGTCTGTAATCCTGTACAACTCTTAATTTTGTCCTTCGTATAAACTGAAATGTATATTTTTATAATGAAGCGTCACTATACGTTGCACGGCTGATTCTATAGAAATTTAAATAAAAAAGGTATTTCTGCCGATTATTTTATTTCAAAACTAGCTGAGGGCCCGGCCCTGCCCGCTTATGTATTTATTCCAATCACTATCAGTCAATCTCCTTCCGCACTCTCTTTGTGCACCTGCTCCTCTCATGTCAATTCAAGCATCGTAACATTTCATGACTAACACTTTCGGTAAAGAAACTGAGTAAATCCAGAACGGTCCCAATGTCTGGAGAAGCGTTTGTGAGGCCAGAACTTCTGTCTTGCACTCTGTCGTTTCGGAATTCCCTAACAACAGCTGTAATTCATAGGCCTGTGCGTTAGTCTATATGACTCTGGCTGGACATATCGTTACGTTTTCTCTGAAACCCTCTCGCAAGTCTTCCAGGGACATGAGAACGTAATACTCCCTCTGTTCCGAGATTATAGACACTTCCTGAGTTTCCATTTCTTCCTCCGTTTCCTCGTCTCCAGCAATCTCTTCCACCCCCTCCTCCCCTCTCTCTGTCCATCTTCTGTCCATCATCTGTCCTTTCTGTGTCCATGTCCTTCCCTTTCTCTGTCCAACTAATCCTCCTCCTTCTCTCTCCATCCCAACAGTAGGTTGCTAGTTTTTAGCGCCGCTGTTTCTCTTTCCAGAATGTAAGTGAGATATTCACCAAGTTTGGTTGAAATCCATCCAAGAGGTTTAGTATAAGTTTCCTACCCGTGGCTTTGCCCGCATACGCACATGTCACACATTTTTAACATAATTAATACATAATTGTATACATATTTGACCTGTATCTCAAGCGAATTTCGCCCTTCAGCTTTGTGTCCCTAATAATTGCAGCTCAATGTTTATGACGTCATATCTTCTGAACTATGTATCGTACAATGATATTATTTTGTTCATACATCGAGTGGTATATGTGGATAATGTTTGCCAAATCTGTTGCAAATAGAGTTAATAGTAAAGGAATAATAGATTACAACATCGCCCATAATGCGCCAGTGTTTCAGGCATTTCAGAGTTTATGATGTCACATCTCCTAAATGTGTGTTGTACAAGGTCAAAGATTTAATGGTACATTCAGTGGTATAATTGAATACTGCTTGAAAAATGTATCACGAATACAGTTAGTAGTTTTATTTCGTGAAAAGCGAAAATGTAGAAAGCGATACTCTGGAAAAAAAATTTTGTTTCGCTTTTGACCACCAGATGCGAATCTGCCGCTGTGAATGCGAGAAAGGCGTAGAGAAATATTTTCCTAGGAAATAGACTACGGCAGAAAAGGCCAAACAAGAAAGAATAAAGCATAATGTTGATTTTATTATTAGTCCCTCACATAATTTTTTCAATATAAACACCGGAGACGTCGAAGAGACGCTGCATCCGTAAAACGAAGTGACTAACAATTGTTCGCGGCAGTTCCAGTGGAATGTGAGGCAAGAGTTCCTGCACACTGGCCTTCAGATCAGGCAAGGACAGAACGTTTTCCTGGTAAACGTATTCTTTTTGATATTACCACACCCAAAAGGTCACATGGATTGAAACTAAATGATCCTGTAGGCCATGTATCTGAAAACCTCTGAAGATGACACGTTCGTGGAAAGTTGCATCAAGACACTGGGCGATTGTCACGAGAAATTTTGCCCCATCGTGTATGAAAACATTGTTTACCACGTCCAAATAGGGAGTAAATGCTGTGCAAGGAAGTCTCGATAACGTGTAGACGTCACGCTACACCTGTCAGGCCCTCTGGTTGTATTCTCTTCAAAGAAGAACGGACCGAGAATAAAGGTGCTTCTGAATGGACACCACACAGTCATACGCTGAATGTAATGGTTCCTTGTGCGTAACAAGCCTTTTAGAAGCACACTAAATTCGGTAGTTCTGTGCATTCGCTGCACCCTGTAGTGTAAAATGTGCCTCATTATTCCATAGAATGTTGCTTGGCCACATGTCATCAACTTCGATCCATCCCAGAAACAGAAGAGCAAATTCAGAACGTTGCGTGGATCATGAGGTTTCAGTTACTACATTATCTGGATCTTGTACTGGTACCAGTGTGAAACAGACTGCAAAACTTTCCAATGGATGTACAGTTCTCATGACACTACACGAGCACTAGCATTACCTGGCGCACGTGTAACAAAAAAAAAAAAAAAAAAAAATGGTTCAAATGGCTCTGAGCACTATGGGACTTAACATCTGAGGTCATCAGTCCCCTAGAACTTAGAACTACATAAACCTAACTAACCTAAGGACATCACGCACATTCATGCCCGAGGCAGGATTCGAACGTGCGATCGTAGCAGTCGCGCGGTTCCGGACTGAAGCGCCTAGAACCGCTCGGCCACCGCAGCCGGCTGTGCACGTGCAGCATGGCAGTTATAGCAACAGAAACCTCGTCAACAACTTCCACCGTGACAGGACGCCCTCCTCTTCGAGGTGCCACACAAAGCAAACCTGTATTTTCGAATTTCAGTATCATCTTTTTTTGAACTATTTACTGATATCGGGCCTGTCCTCTGTCCTTTCAGTCACCGATATTCTCTCAGTGCAACTCTGTAATCGCTGCCATGCACATGAAACAGTTTCACTAGCAGTTCACAATCTCTCTTCTCGAAAGCCATACCGCTCACTCATCTTACAGCAAGTCAAATGAAAGCGTTGCTGTTATACCGTCATAAAAATAGTGTACGGCGCCACGGTCTCTCTTTTCTATAACCATATCGTTCATTCCGGTTACGGCTTGTCACATTGTGATACAAAGAAGGTAAAGTGTCAGATTTGCACCTCGGGCCAAAACTGGAACTAATTTTTTTCAGTGTATACCGGTTCTGCATTAACACATTGGCATACATGCCAAGTCTCGTTGCCATTCGATAGTTACATACCATACTGGATCTCTGTGAGTAGCTGCACTTTAATTATAAGCACCCAGTAAAATTCGTAAATATCTATCGATTACCAGAATGAGATTTTCACTCTGCAGCGGAGTGTGCGCTGATATGAAACTTCCTGTAAAGTTTGGAAGGTAGGAGACGAGATACTGGCAGAAGTAAAGCTGTGAGTACCGGGCGTGAGTCGTGCTTCGGTAGCTCAGATGGTAGAGCACTTGCCCGCGAAAGGCAAAGGTCCCGAGTTCGAGTCTCGGTCGGGCACACAGTTTTAATCTGCCAGAAATATCTATCGATTAATTTGAATACCCTCTGCGTCTGGTGAGTTGTTTTCCTTCAGGTTTGTAAACCATCTGAGAGGCTGCTGAATAGATATCGTTGAGAGAAAGGAGTCGTGAATACGTGTATGTGAAATGTAGAGAGCCAGGTGAAATCCATAAGCAGCCTGAACACATTAATAGGCAGAAGGCGGCTGCAGGGTCCCGGCGTACCGGCTGTCAGAAATCCCAGTCCGACGGGCAAAGAGTGATCAGAGGGCAGCGACCACATCACATAATGCTGCGACCGATCAAACAATCAAAGCACGCACGACTGGCGTCCTTTCCCAGAACCATCAGCGGAAATACACGACCCTCAAAAGCTTGTCAATGATTCCCTATGAATTACCAATTACCAGCAAGCAGTGTAATCCACAAAGAGTCTGCCACATATCCCTTTTCTCTCTCGTAACGCTGAAGACCGCTGCTGCCTACACGACTCAAGCGTAGCTTACTTTAGCACATTAAGTACTACATAACTTACCGTTAAAATTTTGTGTTAAAAAGAGCATTCCATAAGTGATGGTTCTAAACGATAATGTGGCCTTCGGTCCGTCAGTATCGCTTTCCCTCCGATATAATAGAAAGAAAGTACACAGATGAAAGAAATTAGAACTAATAGATCTTATCACAATGTCCACCTATAGACATTTTATCAAGGAAAATGAGGAAAGTGAGCGTGGTAATACTGTAACTGAGCCACACGAATGAGATGATCTTACTGACAGAAAAGCGAGAAGATTTCATAAAGATAAGTTTTCAAAAACCATAACTGCGTTTGGAGAGGGAGCGTAGGTTCTGCATAAGCAGAGTCTACACGTCTGTCTCTGGCGTGCCAATAGACTACCTACAGTGCAAATAATGTAAGACAACCTAAATGCTTGTCTGAGATTCGCAGAGCTGGCAAAAAATTGTCCCGCATCACGCAAGTTTCTCGTAGTCCGCTGAAAGTTTATTGTCGGCGTTGGAGAGGAGGAGAAGTCAGCGATATGTGCAGAGCGTCAGTCTAATCTGATGCTGACCCTTGTGGAGAGAAGTGGAACGGACACTAAAAAAGTTCTGACAAGGCTGACCCGATTGTCCCTCTTGAGGACACTACGCTTGCTACATTCATCTCCTCAAGTTTGTCCAGATAGAGATGTAAATAACAAACATCTGATATTAGCGCAAGGGTGGCCACATACACCACAAAACTAAACAGAATAAAGCTTTTTAATAGTTTACAATGTGAAAATAGTTCAGCAGGCTGTCACACATTAGAAAATAACAGAATGAAAAAATGTTCGTCGAGCCAATTTATCTTTAAGGTATTTGAGTTCATTTTCCAAACAAACACGTTCTCCGAGGTGAAAATAGGAAAATTACTCGTGCAGGCCATAGTTATCGAAAATCATTAACGCAATTGTCATGAAACAGATAGAGTATTACAAAGTTCAACTCGATAATTATATTTTTAATGTGCCAGACTTCGAAATGGTCGCGAAGTCAATAATAATTAATAAACGGAACCACCAAGGAAATGGAATTACCTCATGACTATTATCTTTGAAGGATACCTGCCAGGACCAACGAAGACCAATGACCTCAGCGCCTGCCCTACACACATATATTCTACTGAACAACTGCTCATAGCTCTTGGGGTATGCATTTTGTAACATATGTTTACTAGACACCATTTTTCTCGTTTTACTCCATTATACCTCTTCCCAAAATACGGAAAACAAAGAACATGCAGTAGAAGAGGTTTCAGAGTACCGAAGATCATGAAGTGCTCTCTTAAGGTACGTATTTTAGCCCCATGTTTGCTAGACTTTTTTGTTTCCAAAGATCGTTCGTGTCCTACGCTGAATATTAACTATTCCTCTTGTGATACTCAGTATAGTCAATCTGCTACTCCAAATATTTCAGTGGAATACAATAATTGCTTACTGATTTAAAAAATCTTTAACGTAATTTCAACTAGTCTTAATGGTTAGACTTTGTTCACTAGTTATAGGGGATTTATAATTAATTAGTAAGTCTACTAAGGCTCGAAATTACGTAAATTTTCCAGATTACGGGTTGTACGGAAATAAGTGCAGGTAGGTGCTGTATGTGGTACCTAAACAGCTACACATGTCACTGAGTTGATTGTTTTTTCTCTGGGTTGAATAGTCTTCCCACCAACAAGACATCAAATTTACGGCGTTTTCTGCAAGGTCGTAGCAGCACCACGAAGTGGACCAGAAGTGTCAATCTAGGCCAAACATTTTGCGTCCACGTGTCCGCATTTTAACACCTGACGTGCTGCCTAGGAGAAAACAAGCATTAATAGCTCGCTCTTCCCATATTTACCTGGAGGCAACAGCCAACCTAATAACAATAATTATTCGTCTGGAAACGAAGTTAATACAGATGTAATGCTGTTCAGTAGACAGTCCTCAATCACTAATGAAAATGTCTGCACTGATACGAATTACGCCCTGTAATTGCTCTAAAACTTATCGCTATATTACCTTTGATACATAATCTTCTTATTACATTTATTTTCATTGGGATTTTTCAGATAACAATTTTTTTATGATCATTGATAATTACTACGTTTCATTAAGAAAATGTTCATTCTCAAATGCCAGTTTGTGAGTTATAGCTTGTACAGGCACTACATATTGTGTTAATCCTGTTCTCGTAACGTATGTTTTTCATCATCGGGTGCTACAGCTATAGATTTTTTAATAGACCACTCTAAGATCTAACTTGACTGTTATACAGTCACTGTTATTTGAAACACACAAACAGATGAATTTAGTAATGCGCCATTTTCAGGTACCCGCAATTTTACATCGCCACCCTGTTACACATTTAAATGATAGGCCCATATCTGGGTACAGCTACGGTGTAAATTATGACGATAGGGGTGGCAAACGGAACATCACCGAAATCACTCGAACATGTGATACATATATATATATATATCGCATTGAATTTACTATAGCCAAGGTGGGAAACGGAATGGTCTTTTTGTATCATTCATACTGCGTACGATGTATTTAATTTGAAAATAAACAATTAAGTAATTATCGTAGTTTCAGGGCTCCATTTCAGGTGCGCGTACAGATAGTGGCTTTCTGGTATACAGATATTAGTGCTTAGTCTCCTCTTTACGTAAACTCTCTACCTACACTGACGAAATAAAAAATCGCAATAGCAGAAAATAATGTACAGTAATGAGAATTTTTCCTCCCCCCACGAACCATGGACCTTGCCGTTGGTGGGGAGGCTTGCGTGCCTCAACGATACAGGTAGCCGTACCGTAGGTGCAACCACAACGGAGGGGTATCTGTTGAGAGGCCAGACAAACGTGTGGTTCCTGAAGAGGGGCAGCAGCCTTTTCAGTAGTTGCAGGGGCAACAGTCTGGATGATTGACTGGTCTGGCCTTGTAACACTAACCAAAACGGCCTTGATGTGCTGGTACTGCGAACGGCTGAAAGAAAGGGGAAACTACAGCCGTAATTTTTCCCGAGGGCATGCAGCTTTACTGTATGGTTAAATGATGATGGCGTTCTCTTGGGTAAAACATCCCGAGGTAAAATAGTCCCCCATTCGGATCTCCGGGCGGGGACTACTCAAGAGGACGTTGTTATCAGGAGAAAGAAAACTGGCGTTCTACGGATCGGAGCGTGTAGGTTAGAAAATTCAAAAAGGGAAATGGATAGGTTAAAGTTAGATATAGTGGGAATTAGTGAAGTTCGGTGGCAGGAGGAACAAGACTTCTGGTCAGGCAAATACAGGGTTATAAATACAATATCAAATAGGGGTAATGCAGGAGTAGGTTTAATAATGAATAAAAAAATAGGTGTACGGGTAAGCTACTACAAACAGCATAGTGAACGCATTATTGTGGCCAAGATAGACACGAAGCAAACGCCTACTACAGTAGTACAAGTTTATATGCCAACAAGCTCTGCAGATGACGAAGAAATTGATGAAATGTATGATGAGATAAAAGAAATTATTCAGGTAGTGAAGGGAAACGAAAATATAATAGTCATGGGTGACTGGAATCGACAGTAGGAAAAGGGAGAGACGGAAACATAGTAGGTGAATATGGATTGGGGGAGAGAAATGAAAGAGGAAGCCGTCTGGTAGAATTTTGCGCAGAGCATAACTTAATCATAGCTAATACTTGTGTTGTGACTTGGCAAGACAGCCAAGTCACAATGAGAGGAAGCCGAAAGGCACGCGTTAAGCTCACGCAGATCGGCGTGAGGTCTGGAATAGTTAAAGGAATTAATAGTAGCAAATAAAGTACGTAGTTCATGTAATACTTAACTTTAATCCACAATTGTAGAACATCTCTCTTGACGGTACATGTTATAACCACAATATAAAATAATATCAAATGCTATGGCGCCTTGCTAGGTCGTAGCAATTGACGTAGCTGAAGGCTATGCTAACTATCGTCTCGGCAAATTAGAGCGTAGTTGTCAGTGATCCATCTCTTGCTAAGTCGGCTGTACAACTGGGGCGAGTGCTAGTAAGTCTCTCTAGACCTGCCGTGTGGCGGCGCTCGGTCTGCAATTACTGACAGTGGCGACACGCAGGTCCGGCGTATACTAATGGACCGCGGATGATTTAAAGGCTACCACCTAGCAAGTGTGGTGTCTGGCGGTGACACCACAACTTGGTTTAAGAATCATGAAAGAAGGATGTATACATGTAAGAACCCTGGAGATACTAAAAGGTATCAGATAGATTATATAATGGTAAGACAGAGATTTAGGAACCAAGTTTTAAATTGTAAGACATTTCCAGGGGCAGATGTGGACTCTGATCACAATCTATTGGTTATGAACTGTAGATTAAAACTGTGGAAACTGCAAAAAGGTGGGAGTTTAAGGATATGGGACCTGGATAAACTGAAATAACCAGAGATTGTACAGAGTTTCAGGGAGAGCATAAGGGAACAATTGACAGGAATGGGGGAAAGAAATACAGTAGAAGAAGAATGGGTAGCATTGAGGGATGAAATAGTGAAGGCAGCAGAGGATCAAATAGGTAAAAAGACGAGGGCTAGTAGAAACCCTTGGCTAACAGAAGAAATATTGAATTTAATTGATGAAATGAGAAAATATGAAAATGCACTAAATGAAGCAGGCAAAAAGGATTACAAACGTCTTAAAAATGAGATCGACAGGAAGTGCAAAGCGGCTAAGCAGGTATGGCTACAGGACAAATGTAAGGATGTAGAGGCTTATCTCACTAGGGGTAAGATAGATACTGCCTACAGGAAAATTATAGAGACCTTTGGAGAAAGGAGAACCACTTTTATGAATATCAAGAACTCAGATGGAAACCCAGTTCTGAGGAAAGAAGGGAAAGCAGAAAGGTGGAAGGAGTATATAGATAGCCTATACAAGGGCGATGTACTTGAGGACAATATTATGGAAATGGCAGAGGATGTAGATGAAGATGAAATGGGAGATATGATATTGCGTGAAGAATTTGACAGAGCACTGAAAGACCTGAGTCGAAACAAGGCCCCCGGAGTAGACAACATTCCATTAGAACTACTGACAACCTTGGGAGAGCTAGTCCTGACAAAACTCTACCATCTGGTGAGCAAGATGTATAAGACAGGCGAAATACCCTCAGACTTCAAGAAGAATATAATAATCCCAATCCCAAAGAAAGCAGGTGTTGACAGATGTGAAAATTACGGAACAATCAGTTTAATAAGTCACAGCTGCAAAATACTAACGCGAATTCTTTAGAGATGAATGTAAACACTGATAGAAGCCGACCTCGGGGAAGATCAGTTTGGATTCCGTAGAAATGTTGGAACACGTGAGGCAATACTGACCCTACGACTTATCTTACAAGAAAGATTAAGGAAAGGCAAACCTAAGTTTCTAGCATTTTTAGACTTAGAGAAAGCTTTTGACAATGTAGATTGGAACACTGTTTCAAATTCTGAAGGTGGCAGGGGTAAAATAAAGGGAGCGAAAAGCTATTTACAATTTGTACAGAAAGCAGATGACAGTTATAAGAGTCGAGGGGTGTGAAAGGGAAGCAGTGGTTGGGAATTGAGTGAGACAGGGATGTAGCCTATCCCCGATGTTATTCAATCTGTATATTGAGCAAACAATAAAGGAAACAAAAGAAAAGTTCGGAGTAGGTATTAAAATCCATGGAGAAGAAATAAAAACTTTGAGGTTCGCCGATGACATTGTAATTCTGTCAGACACAGCAAAGGTCTTGGAAGAGCAGTTGAACGGAATGGACAGTGGCTTGAAAGGAGGATATAAGATGAACATCAACAAAAGCAAAACGAGGATAATGAAATGTAGTCGAATTAAATCGGGTGATGCTGAGGGAATTAGATTAGGTTCAAATGGTTCAAATGGCTCTGAGCACTATGGGACTCACCTGCTGAGGTCATTAGTCCCCTAGAACTTAGAACTAGTTAAACCTAACGAACCTAAGGACATCACAAACATCCATGCCCGAGGCAGGATTCGAACCTGCGACCGTAGCGGTCTTGCGGTTCCAGACTGCAGCGCTTTTAACCGCACGGCCACTTCGGCCGGCTAATTGGATTAGGAAATGAGACACTTAAAGTAGTAAAGGAGTTTTGCTATTTGGGGAGCAAAATACGTGATGATGGTCGAAGTAGAGAGTATATAAAATGTAGACTGGCAATGGCAAGGAAAACGTTTCTGAAGAAGAGAAATTTGTTAGCATCGAGTATAGATTTAAATGTCAGGAAGTCGTTTCTGAAAGTATTTGTATGGAGTGTTGCCATGTATGGAAGTGAAACGTGGATGATAAACAGCTTAGACAAGAAGAGAATAGAAGCTTTCGAAATGTGGTGCTACAGAAGAATGCTGAAGATTAGATGGGTTGATCACATAACTAATGAGGAGGTATTGAATAGAATTGGGGAGAAGAGGACCTCGTGGCACAACTTGACTAGAAGAAGGGATCGGTTGGTAGGACTTGTTCTGAGGCACCGAGGGATCACCAATTTAGTATTGGAGGGCAGCTTGGAGGGTAGAAATCGTAGAGGGAGACCAAGAGATGAATACACTAAGCAGATTCAGAAGGATGTAGGTTGCAATAGGTACTGGGAGATGTAGAAGCTTGCACAAGTTAGAGTAGCATGGAGAGCTGCATCAAACCAGTCTCAGGACTGAAGACCAAAACAACAACAACAATGAGGTTTTGGGGATACATTCGTCTAGGCAACATAATTAAGCGATTAACACTGAAGTACCATAAGGTCATGTAAGCGTGAGACAAACCATTGAAAATGTGTAACGCTGGTATATTAATAACTTCTGTAGCCGCCACAATGTTGAATGCAAATATACAAATTTGTAGGCATAGTGTTGTACAGGCGCTAGATGTCAGTTTTTGGGACGGAATTCCATGCCTGTTGTATTTGGTCGGTAAATAGATGGATGGTTAATGAATGATGTTTGTGAATGACACTGGAGTTGTCATTCGAGTACGCCCCATATGTGCGCGACTGGAGACAGATTTGGTGATCGTTCAGGACAACGTAATATGTCGACATTCCGTAGAGCATGTTGGGTTACAACTGCGACAAGTGGGCGATAGTTTTATTGCTGGAAAACATCTCTTGAAATGGTGTTCTTTAATGGTAGCACATCAGGTGGATCACCACGTTGACGTACAATTTTACAGTCTGGCCACGTGGTATGAACACGGGAGTGTTCATGCTACCATACATAATTACCATCCAAACCGTATCTCCAGGTGCAGGTCAAGTGTGTCCAGCATTCAAGCAAGTTAGGTGCAGGTCCTCAAGTGTTCTCCTTCTAACCAACACGCGGCCATCATTAGTACCGAGACAAAAATAGCTTGTATCAGAAAACACAATAGATCTCTACCCTGCCGTCCAATGAGCTCTCGCTTGACACCACTGAAGTCGTAAGTGGTGGTGGTCTGCGGTCAGTGGAATGCACGCCACAGGTGTCTGCCACGGAGCTGTCATTGAAGTAACCGATTTGTAACCGTTCGTTGTACCACTGTGGTACCAACTGCTGCTCAAATTGCTACTACAGATGCAGTATGGTGCGCAAGAGTCGTACACTCAACACGATGGTCGTTCCTCTCGGCAATGCCGCGTAACAGTCCGGAGATCGTTCTTCTTGTAACAGTATATTCTCGTGACCACCGCTGCCAGCAATCATGTGCAGCAGTCACATTCCTGCGAAGTCTTCCTCCAGTATCGCAGAAGGGACATCCAACTTCTCGTAGCCCTATTACACAACCTCGTTCAAACTGAGTGAGGTGTCCATAATGACATCTTTATAGCATTAAAGACGTTCTTGATCTATTTCAATTTACCAAGTCCATTCTCAAACGTAATTGACTCTCACGACCGATACAGCGTGTGTTTAGAGCGACTGCCACATAATTTGTAAAGACATCTTCTTTCAGACGTAGAAACAAGCCTTTTGACAGTATGGCGTTGCACCTACGTATGGCCTGGATGCATGCACTGATTCAATTGGGAAGGTCATCATAAAGCCGTCGTATTCTCTCCTGAGGCAAGGTGTCCTTGGTATCCGGGGAAACGGCACGAGGTGGCAGTTGACGTCCGAGCTTGTCCCACACAAGCCCTGTGGAATGTTAATGGCAGAGGGATTACCTCAAAGTCACACAGACTGTTCATAAAGATACATCCCATATGTGGAAGAGCGTCATCCAGCTGAAAAATTGCACCATGGTAATGCAGCAAGGGACGTAACAGCTGAGGACGCAAGATGTACCATAATGCTGTCAGAGCTCCCTCAGTCACCACCAGGCGAGACCTGAAGTCATATCTTATGCCTCCCCACACAGTGACGTTGGGAATAACACCGCTGTGCCTCCACAGATCATTGTAACATTGGACCTCTCTCTAGTTCGCTATCTCATACACAAGTGTTGTTCTTTGTGGATAGTGCAGAACCGCGATTCATTCTTGAACTCTGCGATTTAGTATGGGTAGACGTTATATTTGACAACAGGAATAAGTTAATAACTGGTTCCTTTTACCGAACCTCCCCACCCTCGACTCAGATGGTACACTTGTAGAACAGTTGAAACACTGCCTTTCCAGGTAGCCTATTGTTCCAATTTCCGACAACGTATTTTGCTGCGAGTAAAAACTTTTACTGTTTATAAATTCTCCATTGGTTCTCACATCACGGGGAATACAATACATTTAAATATTGGTCGTCTATATCGTACGGGATTAAAAGCATTAGTTTTCTATCCACGCATCGTCCATGTTTTATATCGATTTCAGAATTAAAATGTAATTTGTTTCATGTACAGAATCTCCCACTCTTTCACGTTTGGCCAGTCGCTGCAGTAGCTTCACTTTGTCTAGCCCCATCTCACTGGGGTATTTCCACACACACACATGGCTCTGAGCACTATGGGACTTAACATCTGAGGTCATCAGTCCCCTAGAACTTAGAACTACTTAAACCTAACTTACCTAAGGACATCACACACATCCATGCCCGAGGCAGGATTCGAACCTGCGACCGTAGCGGTTGCGCGGTTCCAGACTGATGCGCCTAGAACCGCTCGGCCACAACGGGCGGCGGGGTGTTTTCCTCGTGGCTGCTTGCATAGGGCTTAGGCTAGTTCGTAGTTCCTTATGGCCGAGTTCAAATCGCCTCCACCTGACATTGTGGTATGCTTTTATTGGTGCTTATATAAAATTTCGCACGCTTTGAAGGGATTATTTTACTCTCTCTCCCCGCACTAAATACATTTTTTTTTTTTTTTTTGCGGTACCCGTCTTATCTTGTTGACAAATATTGCAAGCGGGTTTTGTGTTTATCAGTGGCGTGAAGGACAGGGATAGGCTTCAAGAAAAGCATTATATAATATTATAGATGCAGTACTTAATGTGTGGGTCTATTCTACTCCACGTAACATTTTTCACGAAGTCCCTATAAAACGAAAAAAATGTAAAATACTTCCATTCTAGACCCAGTTTTTATCGTATAAGGATGTGCCTAAAAGCAACCGTTCCTGCTTTTAATAAACTTTCTCCAGCCATAGCGGTGTTTCTTGTCTTCACATAAAAAAAGTTCGAATAAAACTTGAGTCTCATTTCAAATAGGTACCAGATTCATATAATTACAGTTGGTGATGACTTCAATCTAACCTCAATACATCAGCGAAAACAAAGTCGGTGGTAGGCATAAAACGTCGTCCGAAATCGTTCTGAATGCTTTTTCAGAAAACTATTTTCAGTATTTAGTTCAGGAGCCTACTCGAGGTGTAAATGGTTGTGAAAACATACTTGATCTCTTTGCAACAAATAAGCCTCAGCAGATTTGGAGCATCATGAGGGGTACAAGGATTAATGATCACAAGGTTGTTGCAGAGAGATTAAAACTGTAACATCCAAACCCACCAAAAATAAACCCAAAGTACGCCTATTTATAAAAGCAAATAAAAATTCGCTTGACGCTTTCCTAAGAGACAGTCTCCACACCCTCTGTGTAAGTGTAGACCAGCTGTGGTTTGAGTTTAGAGAAACAGTATCGACGCAATTGAAAGATATATATCAGATAAATTAATAAGAGACGGTATTGATCCACCATGGTACACAAAACAATTAAGAACACT
The DNA here is from genome assembly GCF_021461385.2 of Schistocerca piceifrons. Classification (NCBI taxonomy): domain Eukaryota; kingdom Metazoa; phylum Arthropoda; class Insecta; order Orthoptera; family Acrididae; genus Schistocerca; species Schistocerca piceifrons. The sequence continues at coordinate 438,543,479 of NC_060143.1, forward strand.
GTTGCAGAAGAAACGAAAAAGAGCATGCCAAATTTAAAAGAATCGAAAAATCCCCAAGACTGGCGAAGATTTACAGAAGATGTTAAATTTAGCGCGAACTTCAATGCGAGATGCTTTTAATAGCTTCTACAATGAAACTTTGTCTCGAAGTCACGCAGAGAACCCAAAGAGATTCTCGTCATATGTAAAGTACACCAGTGGCAAGACGAAAGCAGTACCTCTAGAACGCGATAGCAATGGAAATGTTACGGGTAACAATAGCTGCCAATATGAGTAACTTGAGGTAGATATCCCAGGTGTAGCGAATCAACTTAAATCAATGAACACAAGGCCTCCGGTGTAGAACCTGTATCAGTGAGGTTCCTTTCAGAGCGTACTGATACTGTAGTTCCGTGTTTAGCAATCATGTACGACATCTCGCTCGTCGGAAAGTCCGTAGCTAAGGACTGGACAGTTTCACAGATCACACCAGTAGCCAAGAAAAGAAATAGATCCATATCGTTGTCGTCGACTTGCAGTAGGATTTTGAAACATATATTGTTTTCGAACATTATGAGCTACGTCGAAGAAAACGATTTATTGACAAACAGACAACACGTATTCAGAAATTATCATTCTCGTGAAAGTCAACTGCCTCTTTATCCTCACGAAATAATGAGTGCAATAGACATGGGACGTCAAATTGATCCATATTTTTAGATTTACAGACGGCTTTCGACACCGTTCCTCACAAGCGACTTCTAATCCATTTAGGTACCTATGGAGTATCGTCTCAGTTTTGCGACTGGATTAGTTTTTTTTTTTTTTCCTGTCAGAAGGATCTTAGTTCCTGGTAAATGACGAGAAGTCATCGAGTGAAACACAAGTAGTATCTGGTGTTCCCAAAGAAGTGTTATAGGCCCTCTGAAGTTCCTGATGTACGTAAACGGTTTAGGAGACAATCTGAGCTGCCCTCCCTCATAGATTGTTTGAAGATGATGCTGTCATTTACCGTCTTATAAGGTCATCAGATGAACAAAAAATTGCAAAACGGTTTAGACAAGATGTCTGTATTGATACGAAAAGTGGAAATTGACTCAAAATAATGAAAAGCGTAAAGTTATCCAAATTAGTAGTACTCAAAGGAATCAGTTATATTACCATTACAGGCTAAACACAAAAATCTAAAGGCTGTAAATTTAACTAAATACCTAGGGATTACAATTACGAGTAACTTTTTTTTTCAGTCGTCAGTCATCTGATGACTGAGAATGCCTTTCCTGTGGCAACCTCTTCATCTCAGAGAAGCACTTGCAACCTATGTCCTCAATTATTTGGTGGATATATTTCAATCTCTGCTTTCCTCTTGAGTTTTTGCCCTGTACAGTTCCCTCTGGTACCATGGAAGTCATTCCTTGATGTCTTAACAGGTGTCCTATTATCCTGCCCTTTCTACTTATCAGTGGTTTCAACATATTCCTTTCAGATTCTGCGTAGGACCTCCTAATTCTTTATCTTGTCAGTCCACCGAATTTTCAACATTCGTCTGTAACACCACATCTCAAATACTCCGATTCTCTTCGGTTGCGGCTTTCCCACAGGCCATGTTTCACTATCATACAACGCTGTCCTCCAAACGCACATTCTCAGAAAATTCTTACTCAAATTAAGGCCTATGTTTGATACTAGTAGACTTCTCTTAGCTAAGAATATCTTTTTTGCTTGTGCTAGTCTGCTGCTGATGTCATCCTTGCTCCATCCGCCACTGGTTATTTTGTCGCCTAAGTAGCAGAATTCCTTAACGTCATCTTCTTCGTTAGCATCAATCCTGATGTTAAGTTTCTCGCTGTTTTCATTTCTGCTACTTCTCATTAATTTCGTCTTTAATCTCAATCCATATTATGTCCCCATCAGACTGTTCATTGCATTCAGCAGATTATACTTCTTTTCATTCCATTCAGCAGATCATGTAATACTTTTTCACGTTCACTCAGGATAGCAATGCCTTCAGCGAATCGCACCATTGATAACCTTTCACCTTGAATTCTAATCCCAATCCTGAAACTTTATTTTATTTCAGTTATTGCTTCTTCGAAGTACAGATTTAACAGTAGGGCGAAAGATTACATACCTGTCCTACATCCTTTTTTAATTCGAGCACTTCGTTCTTGGTCGTCCACTCTTATTATTCACTCTTGGCTCTTGGATCAAATGGCTCCAAGCACTATTGGACTTAACATCTGAGGTCATTAGTCCCCAAGAATTTAGAACTGCTTAAACCTAATTAACCTGAGGACATCACACACATCCATGCCCGAGGCAGGATTCGAACTTGCGACCATAGCAGTCACGCGGTTCCGGAGTGAAGCGCGTAGAACCGCTCGGCCACCACGGCAGGCTCTTGGCTCTTGTAGATATTATGTATTAATCAGTTCTTCTATAGATTACCGCTATTTTTCTCAGAATTTCCAACATCCTGCACCAACTGACACTGTCGAACGCTTTTTCCTGGTCGACAAATCCTCTGAATGTGTCCTAATTTTTCTTTAATATCGCTTCCACTATTATCCGTAACGTCAGAATTGCCTCTCTCGCTCCTTTACCCTTTTCTAAAGCTAAACATCTAACGCAGCCTCAATTTTCTTTTCCATTCTTCTGTATGTTCTTGTCAGCAAATTGGATGCATCAAGCTGTTAAGCTGATAGTGTGTTAATTCTTGAACTACATTAAATGAATATGCAATTGCGAGTGAGGACAACCATCAGCTGTAGGATGGAATGACGACAATGAAAATTAGTGCCGGACCGGGACTCGAACCCGGATTTCCCACTTACAGCGATCGGTCGCCTTACCATTTGGCTATTCGTGCACGACTCACGGCCAGAGCCAAAGTTTCATATGATGTCAACCATGTGTCTGCGACCTGTACTCGTGTATCCATTATGTGTATTCCCGTACAGGTCAGACGTTGTACTTGAAAGTCGCTTCTCCCGTATTGCCAGATAAACACGATACTGCAGAGCCTATGTTATTCTGATTACGGTGCATGTACGAAGAATAACACAGGCAGATCTTTGCATCGTAATCAGAATAACACAGGCACTGCAATATCGTGTAATTCTCCAAATTGGCAGCTCTTGAAGTCTTCGGAAATGTGTCGAGCATATTTTTCCGAAAGTCAGATGGTATGCCACCAGATTCATACATTCTACACACCAACGTGAATAGTCAGTATGTTGCTACTTTCCCCCATGATTTTAGAAACTCTGATGGAATGATAGCTATCTCTTCTGCCTTATTTGAACTAAAGTCCTCCAAAACTCCCTTAAATTGTGATTCTAATACTGGATCCGCTATCTCTTCTAAATCGACTCGTGTTATTTCTAATATAACATTAAAAAATCCTTCCTCGCACAGAGGCCTTCAGTGTACTCTTTCCACCTATCCCCTCTCTCATCTGCATCAAACAGTGGAATTCCCGTTGCACTCGCAATGTTACCAACCTTGCTTTTAATTTCACCGAAAGCTGTTTTGACTTTCCTACATGCTGAGACAGTCCTTCTGACAATTATTTCTTCTCAGATTTCTTCACATCTTTTCATGCAGCCATTTCGTCTTCGCCTCCCTGCACTTTCCACTTGATTCATTCTTCAGTGAGTTGTATTTTTGTATTCCTGTTTCCTTCTTTCATCGATCAACTGAAGTATTTCTCCTATTACCCGTGGTTCCTTCGCAATTACCTTCATTGTACCTATGATTTTCTTTCCAACTTCTGTGCTTGGCCTTTTTAGAGATGTCCATTGCTCTTCAAGCGTACTGCCTACTGTTGTTGTGGTTTGATGCAGCTCTCCACCTTACTCTATCATGCGCAAGCTTCTTCATCTCCAAGTAACTACTGACACCTACATCCTTCTGAATCTGTTTAGTATATTCACGCCTTGGTCTCCCTCTACGATTTTTACCCCCCACTCTTTCCTCCAATATTAAACTGATAATCCCTTGATGCCTCAGAACGTGTACTACCAACCGATCGCTTCTTTTAGTTAAGTTGTGCCACAAATTCCTCTTCTCCGAATTCTACTCAGTTCCTCCTCGTTATTTATGTGATCTAACCATCTAATGTTCAGCATTCTTCTATAGCACCACATTTTGAAAGTTTCTATTCTCTTCTTATCTAAACTACTCATCGTCCGTGTTACACTTCCATACATGGCTACACTCCATACAAATACATTCAGAAAAGACTTCCTGACAAATCTATACTCGATGTTAACAAATTTCTCTTCCTTAGAAACATTTTCGTTGCCATTGCCAATCTACATTTTATATCCTCTGTACTTCGACAATCATCAACTATTTTGCTCCCCAAATAGCAGGACTCATAGGACTCACCTGCTACTTTAAGTGTCTCATTTCCTAATCTCATTCCCTCAGCATCACCTGACTTAATTCGACTACATTACATTATCCTAGTTTTGCTTTTGTTGATGTTCATCTTATATTCACCTTTCTAGAGCCTGTCCATTCCACTCAGCTGCTCTTCCACGTACTTTGCTGTCTCTGACAGAATTACAATTTCTTCGGCGAACCTCAAAGTTTTTATTCCTTCTCCATGGATTTTAATTCCATCTCCAAATTTTTCTTTCGTTTCCTTTACTGCTTGCTCAATATAAAGATTGAATAACATCGGAAATAGGCTACAAACTTGTCTCACTCCCGTCCGTACCACTGCTTCCATTTCATGCCCCTCGACTCATATAACTGCCATCTGGTTTCTGTACCAATTGGAAGTAGCCTTTCGCTCCCTGTATTTTACGTCTGGCACCTCCAGAATTTGAAAGACAGTATTCGAGTCAACATTGTCAAAATCCTGCTCTAAGTCTACAAATGATAGGAACGTAGGTTTGCCTTCCCTTAATCCATTTTCTAAGATAAGTCGTCGGGTCAGCATTGCCTCACGTGTTCCAGTGTTTCTACGGAATCCAAACTGATCTTCCCCGAGATAGCCTTCTACCAGTTTCTCCATCCGTCTCTAACGAATTCGTGCTAGTATTTTGCAGCCGTGAGATATTAAACAGATAGTTCGGTAATTTTCACACCTCTCAACACTTGCTTTCTTTGGGATTGGACTTATTATATTCTTCTTGAAGTCTGAGAGTATTTCGCCTGTCTCATACATCTTGCTCACTATATGGTAGAGTTCTGTCAGGGCTGGCCCTCCCATTGTTATCAGCAGTTCTAATGGAATGTTGTCTACTCCCGGGGCCTTGTTTCGACTTAGGTCTTTCAGTGCTCTGTCAAACTCTTCACGCAGTATCTTACCTCCCGTTTCATCTTCATCTACGTCCTCTTCCATTTCCATAATATTGCCCTCAAGTACATAGCCCTTGTATAGACCTTCTATATACTCCTTCCACCTTTCTGCCTTCCCTTCTTTGCTTAGAACTGGTTTTCCATCTGAGCTCTTGACACTCATACAAGTGGTTCTTTTTTCTCCAAAGCTCTCTTTAATTTTCCTGTAGTCAATATTTATTTTATCCCTAGTGGAATACGCCTCTGCATTCTTACATTTCTTCTGTAGCCATCTCTGCTTAGCCATTTCCCACTTCCTGTCGATTTCATTTTTGAGACATTTGTATTCCTTTTTGCCTGCTTCATTTACTACATTTTTGTATTTTCTCCTTTCACCAATTAAATTTAATATCTCATCTCTTGCCCAAGAATTTCTACTAGCCTTCGTATTTTTACCTATTGATCCCTTGCTGCCTTCACTACTTCATCTCTCAAGGCTACCCATTTCTCTTCTGATGTATTTATTTCCCCTGTTCTTGTCAATTTTTTCAATTGTTCACTAACATTCTCTCTGAAACTCTCTACAACCTCTGGTTCTTTCAGTTTATCCAGGTCCCATCTCCTTAAATTCCCACCTTCGTGCAGTTTCTTCAGTTTTAATCTACAGTTCATAACTAATACATTGTGGACAGAGTCCACATCTGCCCCTTGAAATGTCTTACAATTTAAAACCTCTGTGTTACCATTATATAATCTATCTGAAACCTTTGTGGTGTCTGCAGGCCTCTTCCACGTACACAACCTTCTTTCATGATTCTTAAACCTAGTGTTAGCTATGGTTAAGTTATGCTCTCTGCAATAATCTACCAGGCGGCGTTATCATTCATTCTTTGCCACCATTCCATATTCACCTTTTCCTTCTCTTCCTTTTCCTACTACCGAATTCCAGTCCCCCATGACTATTAAATTTTCGACTCCCTTCATTATCTGAACATTTTCTTTTATCTAATCATTCATTTCTTCAAACTCTTCGTCATCTGAGGAGCTAGTTGGCATATAAACTTGTGCTACTGTGGTAGGCGTGGGCTTCGTTTCTATCTTCGCTACAATAATGTGTTGACTATGCTATTCGTAGTAGCCTACTCGCGCACCTATTTTTTATTCATTATTAAAGCTACTCATGCATTACCCGCGATTGATTTTGTATTTATAACCCTGAATTCACCTAAAAGAAGTCTTGTTGCTCCAGCCAGGGAACTTCACTAATTCCCACTATATCTAGCTATGACCTATCCATTTCCCTTTTTAAATTTTCTAATGGCCCTAAGCACCAAGGGACTTATCGTCTGAGATTATCAGTCCCATCGAACTTAGAACTACTTAAACCTAACTAGCCTAAGGACATCACACGCATCCATGCCCAAGGCCGGATTCGAACCTGCGTCCATAGCGGTCACGTGGTTCCAGACCGAAGCACCTAGAACCGCTCGGTCACAACGGCAAAAATTTTCTAACCTACCTGCCCTTTTAAGAGATGTGACATTCCACGCTCCGATCCGTAGAACGCCAGTTTTCTTTCTCCTGATAACGACGTCCTCCTGAGTAGTCCCCACCCAGAGATCCGAATGGGGGACTATTTTACCCCCGGAATATTTTATCCAAGAGGACGCCATCATCCTTTAACCATACAACAAAGCTGTATGTCATCGGGGAAAATAATGCTTTCAGGCATTCACAGTACCAGCACAACAAGGCTGTTTTGGTTAATGTTACAAGGCCAGATCAGTCAATCATCCAGTCTGTTGCCTGTGCAACTACTGGAAAGGCTGGTGAACCTCTTCAGGAAAGACACGTTTGTCTGGCCTTTCAACAGATACCCCTCCGTTGTGGTTGCACCTAAGGTACGGCTATCTGTATCGCTGAGGCACGCTATCCTCCCCACCAACGGCAAGGTCAATGGTTCATGGAGGACTGCTGTATCTATAGCCTTAGAGAACTTCAAGCATAGTACTTTTCGTCCTTCAAACAATGTTTAATACACTGAAGCGCCAAAGAAACTGGTATAGGTACACGTATTCAAATACAGAGAAATGTAAACAGGCAGAACACGACGCTGCAGTTGGCAAAGCCTATATATGACCATAAGTGTCCGGCGCAGTTGTTAGATCGATTACTTGTGCTACAATGACAGGTTATCAAGATTTCAGTGAGTGTGAACATGGTGTTATAGTCGACGCACGAGCGATGGAACGCAGCATCTCCGAATCAGCGACGAAGCGGGGACGTTCCCTCTTCTGCGTATTGGTTATCCCTGACTAATTTCTTAATCTTCAGCCTGCTCTTCATGACTACTATATTGTGATCTGTGTCCGTATATGATCATGGGTACGCCTCACAATCCAATATCTGATTTCGGAGTCTTTGTCTGACCATGATGACCAAGATTTCCATGATGTGCAAGTATACCTCCTTCTCTTGTGGTTATTGAACAGAGTAGTCGCTATTACCGGCTGAAATTTATTACAGAACTCATTTGGTATTCCTCCTCTCTGATTCCCTGTCTCAAGCGCATATTATCCTCTAGCAATTTCTTCACTCCGTCCCCTACAACTGCATTCCAGTCCCCAATGACTATTTTTTTCGTCTCCCGTTTCGTACAGTAGTACCCTTTCAATATCCTCATATACTATTTCTATCTTTTCATCTTCAGCTTGCGACGTCGGCATGTATGAATAAACTATCGTTGTGGGAGTTGGCTTGATGTCAATTCTGATAACAAGAACCGTACTACTGGACTGTTAACAAGGGATTTATGACCCTGTAGTTTAGTCCCTTTCTCTCCAAATCAAACATCCAACTAAATGTTCACAGTAACACACTCTCTGCCCTACCTTTCTATTCATAACGAATCCTACTCCCGTTATACCATTTTGCTGTTGATATTACCCTATACTCATCCGACCAGAAATCCTTGCCTTCCTTCCATTTCCCTGCACTGATTCCTATTATGTCTAGATAGAACCTTTGCTTTCTCTTCAGAGATTTTCTAGCTTCTCTACCACGTTCAAGCTTCTGACATTCCACGCCTAGACTAATAGAACGTTATCCTTTCGTTGATCGTCGCTTCCGGGGCAATTTCCCACCCTATGGACAAGAGTGCCCTGAACCTCTGTCCGCTCCTCCGTCGTCTTTGAACAGGACGTTGGCAGATTGAGGGAGAATTCTTATACTGAAGTATTCGGCCACCAATGGTGATTATTAATGAAAATTAAAGCCGTGGTGAGTTTCGAACCCGAGACCGAGGACATTTTGAATACTTATCAAAGACACTAGCCCTAGACCACGGGTTACTGAAATTGAACTTATGCCTAGCCAATCTAGTGTGAAAGCAAACCAAAGTCTCCAATTTATTGGGAGAACATTTAGAAAATGCAACAGGACTATTTAGGAGACTGCTTACACAACGCTTGTCCGCCCTCGGGATGAGTATTGGTATGTAGTGTGTGATCCGCTTGAGATGAGATTGACGGGGGACATCTAAAAACTTCAAAGAAATGCAGCTCGTTTCGTATTACCGCGAAGTAGGGTAGAGTGTGCCACGGATTTGATACGAGATTTGGTATGACAATTATTTAAGCAAAGTCTATTTTTGTTGGGGCAGGATCTTATCGTGAAATTTTATTCATCAACTTTGTCCTCAGGGTGTTTGTTATTGGCGCCCACTTACATAAGGAGAAATTAAAATCAAAATAATATAAGAGAAATCAGTTTTTTCTCGGACGCTTCGAGAGTGGAACGGTAGAGAAATAGCCTGCATGAGTTCTGATGAGCTCTCTGCCAGGTATTTAATTCTGAATTAGAGTGATCATGTAGATGCAGTTGTAAAAGTAAAACCCAGTGCACCGCTATTAGACAGCAGTCCATGCTTCCCGTTCACGTCATCAGAACAGCTCACGTATGGAACAGTAATTCCCAATTTTGACTGCTACAGGCCCACAGTCAGATCCTCTTCTAGCTCTGTAAGTTGCTGATAACGCTGTTTCACATGGGTGGGCCTTATTCTCGAGTCCCTCATAGTGATCATTTAACATCTGACGCTGCTGAGGCTCCTTATATACCTTACCAGGACTGATAGCAACACCAAACATGAAAACATTAACGCACCCTGGTGGCCGTTCTACCTATCACAGAGAATTGCTGGCCTAATCATTTATACACTCGCCACTGGTGCGTCAGTATGCGAAGTTATATTGACAGCCGACCATCTCTCCTTTGCGCTTCAGCTTTTTGTCAGACAGTATACGTGTATATGCTACAGAAGATATGGTAAACATCTGCATCTGATGAACTTTTGTCGTTGTGTGCGAATTTTCCGTCTGTGGCATCACTTAATAAGCTGTATCTCAGTCTTTCTGTGAATGTTTCACAACTGTATCTATTCTGTACACGGATGTGCCGACACAGTAATCACATTGCAGATTCTTAGGTCCCGAGTTCATCGTAGCAGAGTGTGTGGGCTTTCACTTGGCACACATTTCAAACACGTTATTTACACAGGCCCTGGCTGGTTCACCGACCAAGATCGCATCCAATTTCAATATATAAACAGTTTGACTGCCACATACCGCCTAAGAGTTTCTGATGATGTCCAATGTAAGGTCGAAATCGATCACGATTAAAAGCGTGTTCTATGACTATGTGTAGAAAAAAATCAGAAGCCTACTCGGAGTGCACATAAAAAAATAATAAAAACTCACTGGGATAAAACAATTTTATAAAACAAGAAGAAACGTTCCAGAAAAATGGGTCCAAAAATGAACAACTTGCGAAATAGTTTCGAATGTGTGATTACGATCTGCCACTGACTTCAACAGAAAATATTATCGTAGATAATATAGATGCATTTAGAATGTAAATTTTACTATTAAGTCCCAGTTTAATTGTGTCAAATTTTACCTGCAAACCAGGTTGCGGAATAGGGCAAGTTTTGCATCTGATATAAGGCAACAAATAACGCGCCCATATCATCCAAGATGCATTGTTCCAGTAGGACTTGTACCTTGGCCTCTACAATTCCCCGATCTCAGTTCTCTGGATTTTTATGCCTGGAGTCATCTCAAAAGCAAAGTGTACACCGCTCACGTTAATACCGTTGAAAAAAGGAAACTGCGAGTTGCAGTCTTGACAATGTTTACACCTACTTTAATAAGTAGGAGTCTACAGTAAACAGTTCAAATCAAATGGCTCTAAGCACTATGTGACCTAACATCTCAGGTCATCAGTCCCCTAGACCTAGAAGTACTTAAACCTAACTAACCTAAGGACATCAAACACATCCATGCTCGAGGCAGGATTCGAACCTGTGATCGCAGTTTCAATTACTTCTGATAAGTAGGACAATACATCACGTCTACATTTCCAGTTATTTGTATCAAGTGGGACTGTGGTGTCACCGCCAGACACCACACTTGCTAGGTATTAACCTTTAAATCTGCCGCGGTCCGGTAGCATACGTCGGACCCGCGTGTCGCCACTGTCAGTGATTGCAGACCGAGCGCCGCCACACGGCAGGTCTAGAGAGACGTCCTAGCACTCGTCCCAGTTATACAGCCGACTTTGCTAGCGATGGTCCACTGACAAATTACGTTCTCATTTGCCGAGACGATAGTTAGCATAGCCTTCAGCTACGTCATTTGCTACGACCTAGCAAGGCGCCATTATCATTTGCTATTTATCTTGTGATGCATGTACCGTCAGACCGATGTTCACCAATTATGGATTAAAGTTAAGTATTCCACAGCTACGTCCTGTTTTTGCTAGTTCATTTCCGTGTCCTGTTCCAGACCTCACGCCAGCCTGCGTGAGCTTAAACGCGTGCCTTTCGGCTTCACCACGTAGTGGCTTGGCTGTCTTGCCAAGTAACAACAGGGACAATACCCGATACTTAACTCAGTGGCGTCTTGATACCACACATTGGCAATTACACTGAGGTGGCAGAAACGCGTGTACACAGATGGCGGTAATATCGCGTGTATAAGGTGTAAAAGGGCAGTGCATTGGCGGAGCTGTCATTTGTACTCAGTTGATTCAGGTGAAACGCTGGTGAGGCGAAACAAGCGCTGTATCAAAACAATGGTTCAAATGGCTCTGAGCACTATGGGACTTAACATCTGTGGCCATCAGTCCCCTAGAACTTAGAACTACTTGAACCTAACTAACCTAAGGACATCACACACATCCACGCCCGAGGCAGGATTCGAACCTGCGACCGTAGCGGTCGCGAAATTCCAGACTGTAGCGCCTAGAACCGCTCGGCCACACCGGCCGGCGTAAGAGGTACAGAGGCGAGCGAGCGTGCCGGGGCTGACCCCAGTTCACTACTGCCAGCGCCGTCACTACAATACGCCCGTGCTTGACATAAAAAGTATTGCACCATAATGTAACAACGAAATTAAAAATTAAAGAACTTTTCTGAACTTCGTCTTGTATGCTTAAATATATTAATGTTAACATTTTTAAGTCTCAGAATGATCAAATGAATGTCAGGCAAAATATACGATCTTAAAAAAAGATTAGTGGCTGTAAATAATAAAAGCAGAAAGCAAAGGTTGGTCGGAAAAGGAAAAGTATGTTACAATTAAATGTTACAAGTTTCGACGAGATCAGAGCAATATTTCGGCCGAAATCGGCGTTTTTACGAAAAATTTAAGGCGCTAAGTATTAGACTAAGAAAGATGAAAACTCGTGTGAAACCTCTGTTATACGTAAAAATTTTATATATATGACACTAACAACCTATCGCTATTGGTTTTCAAGTTATTTACTAAAACCAAAATTGGAACGAAAAGTCCTCATTCATAGTAGTTCAAGTATCATTTGTATTTGCAATAGAAAGTTCTGCTTATATCACTCTGCTACATTCCTGTAATAATACAGCTGTACCAGGTTTCAAGACTCAATTGTAGCCGCGCGGAGTGGCCGCTCGGTTGGAGGCGCAATGTCGCTAATCGTGCGGCCCGTCCCGCCGGAGGTTCGAGTCCTCCCTCGGGCATGGGTGTGAGGGTTGACCTTAACGTTAAGTTAGTTTAAGTAGTGTGTAAGTCTAGGGACCGATGAGCTCAGGAGCTTGGTCCCTTAGGAATTCACACACATTTGAACATTTGAACTGAATTGTAAATAATAATAATGACAAGAAATCTTAAAGTGGCTATCACTTAACACTTCCGGGCTCAGATGCCGTGGTCCATGCATAAAACTCTCCCCTGACGTTTCGCCTTTGACTGAGGAAGGCATCCTCCGAGGAAAATCGGCGAACTACTACGAGAGCGCGATTGAGCGCCGTATATATAAGCCATCCAGAGGGCGCCGCCGTCAATCACGTGACGTCAGCTGTGCTATGACCTCTGATATTGATAACTTTCTCAGTTTAAATTAATCGATTGTCACGCTGTTGCTGCAATGTTGACATCCATATTTCATCCAGCTTAATGCCTTCATCTTTTCTATTAAAATTATTGCAGTGTTTGGCAACCTCAATGACCTCTCTGTATATTCGCGCATAATAATGCGACGTCTTTGCTATGATTGCGGTCTCACTGAACTTTATTTCATGATCACCTTCCTGAAATACAGGTTCCGCTACAGCCGATCTATCAATATGTCCGAGGCGGCAGTTCGTTTATGTTCACCCAGACGGGTGTTGACGCTTCTTTTTGTTGTGCCTGTATAGACCTTTCCACAACTGCACGGAATTTTATAGACAGCTGGTGGATGTCGTTTATCTTTTCCGGATCTTAAACATTCTATTATTTTCGTGGTGGATCTGAAAACAGTTTCCACATCGTACTTGCTTAAAATTATTCCAATGCCATGAGTGACCTTACTGATAAATGGTAAGAACACTTTCCCCTTGGGTTGATGTCGATCCTCGTCCGTCCTGGTTAGTCTAGGGCGTAGTGCGCGATGTATCTCTCTGTTGGAATACCCATTCTTCTTGAAGGTCGCTCTAAGGTGTTCAATCTCATCATCTAAGTGAGCTGCTTCACATATTTTGTTCGCCCTTTCTATTAAAGTTTTTATCACCCCTCTTTTATGTTTTGGGTGGCTGTTAAGAGGTCATATTCTCTTGTCGATTCCGTTACAAAAATTCTGCAAACAAAGTTTACAACTAGTCAAGCTACAACGTTTTCAGTAACTAAAGTAATCGTAACTCTATTTAAAAAAAAAATTAAGAAGGTTGTAATTTATTAAACGACTGAGCTGTTAATTAATACACTCCTGGAAATAGAAAAAAGAACACATTGACACCGGTGTGTCAGACCCACCATACTTGCTCCGGACACTGCGAGAGGGCTGTACAAGCAATGATCACACGCACGGCACAGCGGACACACCAGGAACCGCGGTGTTGGCCGTCGAATGGCGCTAGCTGCGCAGCATTTGTGCACCGCCGCTGTCAGTGTCAGCCAGTTTGCCGTGGCATACGGAGCTCCATCGCAGTCTTTAACACTGGTAGCATGCCGCGACAGCGTGGACGTGAACCGTATGTGCAGTTGACGGACTTTGAGTGAGGGCGTATAGTGGGCATGCGGGAGGCCGGGTGGACGTACCGCCGAATTGCTCAACACGTGGGGCGTGAGGTCTCCACAGTACATCGATGTTGTCGCCAGTGGTCGGCGGAAGGTGCACGTGCCCGTCGACCTGGGACCGGACCGCTGCGACGCACGGATGCACGCCAAGACCGTAGGATCCTACGCAGGGCCGTAGGGGACCGCACCGCCACTTCCCAGCAAATTAGGGACACTGTTGCTCCTGGGGTATCGGCGAGGACCATTCGCAACCGTCTCCATGAAGCTGGGCTACGGTCCCGCACACCGTTAGGCCGTCTTCCGCTCACGCCCCAACATCGTGCAGCCCGCCTCCAGTGGTGTCGCGACAGGCGTGAATGGAGGGACGAATGGAGACGTGTCGTCTTCAGCGATGAGAGTCGCTTCTGCCTTGGTGCCAATGATGGTCGTATGCGTGTATGGCGCCGTGCAGGTGAGCGCCACAATCAGGACTGCATACGACCGAGGCACACAGGGCCAACACCCGGCATCATGGTGCGGGGAGCGATCTCCTACACTGGCCGTACACCACTGGTGATCGTCGAGGGGACACTGAATAGTGCACGGTACATCCAAACCGTCATCGAACCCATCGTTCTACCATTCCTAGACCGGCAAGGGAACTTGCTGTTCCAACAGGACAATGCACGTCCGCATGTATCCCGTGCCACCCAACGTGCTCTAGAAGGTGTAAGTCAACTACCCTGGCCAGCAAGATCTCCGGATCTGTCCCCCATTGAGCATGTTTGGGACTGGATGAAGCGTCGTCTCACGCGGTCTGCACGTCCAGCACGAACGCTGGTCCAACTGAGGCGCCAGGTGGAAATGGCATGGAAGCCGTTCCACAGGACTACATCCAGCATCTCTACGATCGTCTCCATGGGAGAATAGCAGCCTGCATTGCTGCGAAAGGTGGATATACACTGTACTAGTGCCGACATTGTGCATGCTCTGTTGCCTGTGTGTATGTGCCTGTGGTTCTGTCAGTGTGATCATGTGATGTGTCTGACCCCAGGAATGAGTCAATAAAGTTTCCCCTTCCTGGGACAATGAATTCACGGTGTTCTTATTTCAATTTCCAGGAGTGTATATGTCAAAGAAATGGGTCATTTAGATGCTGCTTCCACTCCCAAAGAAAGCAGGTATTGACAGATGTGAAAATTACCGAACTATCAGTTTAATAAGTCACAGCTGCAAAATACTAACACGAATTCTTTACAGACGAATGGAAAAACTGGTAGAAGCCGACCTCGGGGAAGATCAGTTTGGATTCCGTAGAAATATTAGAACACGTGAGGCAATACTGACCTTACGACGTATCTTAGAAGAAAGATTAAGGAAACGGCAAACCTACGTTTCTGGCGTTTGTAGACTTAGAGAAAGCTTTTGACAATTTTTACTGGAATACTCTCTTTCAAATTCTGAAAGTGGCAGGTGTAAAATACAGGGAACGAAAGGCTATTTACAATTTGTACAGAAACCAGATGGCAGTTATAAGAGTCGACTGGCATGAAAAGGAAACAGTGGTTGAGAAGGGAGTGAGACGGGGTTGTAGCCTCTCCCCGATGTTATTCATCTGTATATTGAGCAAGCAGTAAAGGAAACAAAAGAAAAATTCGAAATAGGTATTAAAATCCATGGAGAAGAAATAAAAATTTTGAGGTTCACCGATGACGCTGTAATTTTGTCAGAGACAGCAAAGGACTTGGAAGAGCAGTTGAACGGAATGGACAGTGTCTTGAAAGGAGGATATAAGATGAACATCAACAGAAGCACAACGAGGATAATGAAATGTAGTCGAATTAAATCGGGTGATGCAGCGGGAATTAGATTAGGAAATGAGACGCTTAAAGTAGTAAAGGAATTTTGCTATTTGGGGAGCAAAATAACTGATGATGGTCGAAGTAGAGAAGATATAAAATGTAGACTGGCAATGGCAAGGAAAACGTTTCTGAAGAAGAAAAATTTGTTAATATCGAGTATAGATTTAAATGTCAGGATGTCGTTTCTGAAAGTATTTGTATGAAGTGTAGCCATGTATGGAAGTGAAACGTGGATGATAAATAGTTTAGAAAAGAAGAGAATAGAAGCTTTCGAAATGTGGTCCTACAGAAGAATGCTGAAGATTAGATGGGTAGATCACATAACTAATGATGAGGTATTAAATAGAAGTGGGGAGAAGAGGAGTATGTGGCACAACTTGACAAGGAGAAGGGACCGGTGGTAGGACATGTTTTGAAGTATCAAGGGATCAGAAATTTAGCATTGGAGGCAGCGTGGAGGTTAAAAATCGTAGAGGGAGATCAAGAGATGAATACACTAAGCAGATTCAGAAGGATGTGGTTGCAGTAAGTACTGGGAGATGAAGAAGCTTGCACAGGATAGTGTAGCATGGAGAGCTGCATCAAACCGATCTCTGGACTGAAGACCACAACAACAACAGATGCTGGAAGATTGATAGCAGATGTTCCGTTTGGCGGTCCACTGCACCCGTAAATAAGGTCAGAAAGGCAGTTGGGAGAGACGCTTCACACTGAGATATCAATCTGTTCACCTCAGTCAAATGCCTGGGTGCCGTGTATCTCGGATGAGTCAGAGCTGGGCAGACTTCTGAACTCACGAGGACTGCACTCCATCCTGGATATAACTGTCTATGTGCCACCTGCAATGTTAACAAATCCGCTTGGCAAGGGGTGAGATAGTTTTTACTTTTAAGACGAGTAATTAACTTTTCTGATTAGCCGTCTGGGTGATAGACCAGTTTACTTTTGTGGAGGTCGCCTCTGAACTACTAATAGTACTGTTTCCGACATTTTGTGCGTGTGAACTGATACTGAATACTCAAATACTTAAACTCAAAGCTTTAATTTATGCGCACATTTCTTGATCCTACTAAGTAAATAGCATGTAGGAACAATTATCAGCCGGCCGCGGTGGTCTCGCGGTTCTAGGCGCGCAGTCCGGAACCGTGCGACTGCTACGGTCGCAGGTTCGAATCCTGCCTCGGGCATGGATGTGTGTGATGTCCTTAGGTTAGCTAGGTTTAAGTAGTTCTAAGTTCTAGGGGACTAATGACCACAGCAGTTGAGTCCCATAGTGCTCAGAGCCATTTGAACCATTTGAACAATTATCAGTCAGTACAAAGACTAATGTGAATTTGAAAACTGCTAAGGTAGGTATTAAGTATAAAGTACGCACAGACGGTGTATTTTCGTAACGACATAAACAAAGTATCGAACGTTTGACTACTTAGCCGCCGCTCCAGTGTCCGAAGTGATTGTGGCCGCACAACGGAAGGACTACAATCACGGCATGGTGGTTGGAGCTAGACGCGTGGGACATTCCAATTGTGAAATCGTTAGGGAATTCAATATTCCAAGATCCACAGCGTCAATAGTGTGCCGCGAATACAAATTTCAGGCTTTACGTATCACCATGGATCACGCAGTGGCCGATGGCATTTACTTTACGACCGAGATCAGCGTCGTTTGCGTACAGGCAAGTAAACTCTGAAATAACTTCAGAAAACAACTGGGACATAGACGGACATATCTATCATTACAGAACGGCGAAATTTGGCGTTAATGGGTTATATCAGCAGACGACAGACAAGTGCCGTTGCTAATAGCACGACATTGTCTGCGGTTCCTCTCCTAGGCTTGTGACTATATTGGTTGGACCCTAAATGACTGGAAAACCGTCGCCTGGTTAGATGATTCCCGATTTCAGTTGATAAGGGCTAATGGAAGGATTCGGGTCTGGCGCCGACCCCACGAAGTCATGGACCCGTGTTGTCAGCAAGGCACTGTGAAAGAAGGTGGTGATTTCAAAATGGTGTGGTCTGTGTTTACATGGAACGGGCTGGGTCGTCAGGTTCAACTGACTCAATCATTCACTGGAGGCGATTATGTTTGTATACTTCGAGAGCGTTTGTAGACATTCAGGGACTTCATGTTCCCAAATAAAGATGGAATTTTTGTAGATGGCAACGCACAATGTCACAAGGCCGCAATTGTTCGCAATTGGTTCGCGAGTGGTTTGGGTACCCAGATCTCTTGACATGAATCCTATCGAAAATTTATGGGGTATAATTGAGAGGTCAGTTCGTGCGCAAATTCCTGCAGCAGCAACACTTTCGTAATTATGACATCTGCAGAGGCAGCAGGGCTCAATATTTCTTCGAACGACTTTTTGAGCCCATGACACATCGAATTGATGCACTACACCTGGCAAAAGTAGTTCCGACTCTATGTTAGAAGGTTTATGTCATCTCAGTGTATGTCGAATATGTCTCGTTTTCTTAGATCGCTACTGCTTCTCTCTCTCTGTACTGATTGTCTGGCGCTCTTATTTTTCCACATTAATTGTCGTCCTTGATGTTTCTTCTTCTTTTGGGGGCTTCTTTCCTCTCTATACTTATTGCTACTCTTTCATTTAGCACCTCAAATTTCCCTATTTTATGAACTGTGATGTTGCCTTACCCTTACCATGATCTCTCCGTCCTCTCGTACACCAAAGCTAGTTTTCACTACAAATCAAGGTTTTTACTAGTGACCTGGAGGGAGCTATACAGAAAATTTTAACGGATTCATGAACGAGATAACATCTTGTTGACCCCGTGGTGTAAGGTAGCGCTTTTGACTACTACTGAAACATATTCACTGCAGAAACTTTGAAAAAAAAATGTCCTCACTAATGGCGACTAAGGAAGGAAAGAAAGAAGGGAGATTTGGCTTAACGTCCCGTCGACATAGAGGTCATTAGAGAGGCAACACACACTTAGATGGTGTCAAGGATGGGGAAGGAAATCAGCCGTGTCCTTTCAAAGTAACCATCCCGGCATTTTGCCTGGAGCGACTCATGGAAATAACGGAAAACGTAAATCTGGTTGGCCGGACGCGGGTTTGAACCGTCGGCCTCCTGAATGCGAGTCCGCTCTGCTAATCACTGCGCCACCTCGCTTTGTGCGACTGAAGGCTTCTGGCATAAGAAGTCTCTTACGGTCTTCCAACGGTTCTATGAGAGACGCCGGAGGGGGCTCAAGTCACTCTGCTGTACTTGGGGTGGGAAACTCCCCTAAAAGGCGGAAGAAAAAGCAATGGCTCAAGACGTGAGGATGAAGAAGGCACTAGAAGTCACTGCATTAAGGTCAATAATGTGTATTCACAAAATTTGTGGCCGGTAATTGAAAAACAAATTGGCCATGAGGTACTCTCCACACTCAAAGATTCTGAATTTTCGCATCTCTGGGAGAGGATTACCGTGGACCAGGTGACCGTTCGAAAATGATGGAATAACCAACGGATGTCTTTTGTATGTCCATCCTTTTGGAAGGAGGTGCTTTTATTTACTTGTCACGAAAATTGTATGTGACGGAGCGTGGAGTGTCAGAAGTTTGAACGTGGAAGAGATGTTAGAAGCTCTGAAAAGGGAAATGCTAAGGCTCAAACTTGATAAAATGAGCGTCAGTGAAATGAAATGGTAAGAAGACAAGGCCATCTGGTCCGCTGAGTGCTAGGTAATACCAAAGCAGCAGTAAATGGTCTAACGCAAGTAGGATTCGTTATGAGTAGGGAGACTGGGCAGAGAGTGGGTTACTGTGAATGGTTCAGTGATAGGATTGTTATCGTCAGAATCGACAGCAAACCTAGACGGACAATGACAGCGCAGGTATATATGCCGATGTCGCAAGCTGAAGAGATAGAGAATGTATATGAGAATAGTGAAAGGATAATACAGCACGTAAAAGGAGATGAAAATGTAAACGTCATGGGGAACTGGATTGCGGCTGTAGGGGAAGAAGTAGAAGAAACTGTTAAGGGAGAATGAGAGGAGAGGAGAAAGGTTATTTGAATTCTGCAATAAATTTCAGCTAGTACTAGCGAATACTCTGTTCAAAAATCTCAAGAGAAGGAGATATATTTGGAAAAGGCAAGAAGATAAGGGAATATTTCAGTAAAATTACATGATGGTCAGGCAGAGATTCCGAAATGGAACCTAAGGCGTACTCAGGACCCGATGTAGACTCATATCACAATTTAGTAATGATAAACAGACTGATGTTTAAGAGAATCGTCGGGGAGAATCAATGTGGAAGGAAGTGGAATATTGAAATACTGAGGAGTGATGGGGCGCCTTGAAGTTCTCTAAGGATGTACGAACTGCGATAAGGAATATGGCAGCAAGCAGTTCCGTTGAATAGGAGTGAACGTTTCTAAAGAGGACAATCACCGATATTGGACACTCAAGCAGAGGTAAATGGAAGGTAACTGCAAAGAAACGTTGGCTAATGGAGAAACGTCTTCAATTTATCGATGAAAGAAGCACATAAATGTTTAGGGAAAGACAGGAATCATCTAAACTAATGAAGAAAATAAAGAGGAATGAAATACGTAGGAAGTGCAGGGCAGCCATGGCGGAAAGACAAGGGTAAATTGTGAAGGAAATTGAAAAGTCAAAACCACTTTCGATGAAATTAAAAGCAAGGGCGGCAACATTAAGAGTGCAATGTGAATACCATTGTTAAAATGAAAGGAGAGAACAGTAACACGGTACACTGAAGGCCTCTTGTCTGATGACATGATAGAAGAAGAAATTGGAGTTGATTTGGAAGAGATAGGGAATAGCCGGCCGTTGAGGTCGAGCGGTCTAGGCGCTTCAGTCCGGAACGGCGCTGCTGCTACGGTCGCAGGTTCGAATCTTGCCTCGGGCATGGATGTGTGTAATGTCCTTAGGTTAGTTAGGTTTAAGTAGTTCTAAGTTCTAGGAGACTGATGACCTCGGATGTTAAGTCCCATAGTGCTCAGAGCCATATGAACCATTTTTCGCTAGGGAATCCCGTATTAGAGTCAGAGTTAAAAAGATATTTGGAAGACTTGAGCTCAAAAAAGGCAAAAGAGATAGATAAAATTCCATAGAGTATTCTAAAATTGTATTGAATGGCAGCCAAACGGCTAGTTAAGTTGATGTTTATGGAACTGGCGACGAACCATCACACCTTGACAAAAATCATCGAGACAGTTCCGAACACAGCAAAAACAGAAAAAAAGCAAGAATTATAGCACAATCAGCTTAACAGCTCATGCATCCAAGTTTCTAACAAGAACATTTGTGCAGAATAATGGAAAAGAAACTTGAGGATCTCTTGTTTGACGATCAGTTTGACTTTAGGAAGGTAATTGCACCACAGAGGCAGTTCTGACGATGTGCTTGATAAGACGATACGTGTAAGAGCCAAGAGGGAAAAATAACAATGGAGGACCAAAAAGAGTGTAAGACAGAGATACGGTCTCTCGACCCCACTATCTAATCTACTCATCGAAAAAAAAACAACGATACAATTAAAGGTTCAAGAGTGTGATTAAAATGCATATGAAAAGGTATCAAAGATAAGATTCGCTAATGGCATTGCTATCTTTAGTGAAGATGAAGAAGAATGACCGGATCA
Source organism: Schistocerca piceifrons (assembly GCF_021461385.2). Classification (NCBI taxonomy): domain Eukaryota; kingdom Metazoa; phylum Arthropoda; class Insecta; order Orthoptera; family Acrididae; genus Schistocerca; species Schistocerca piceifrons. The sequence continues at coordinate 438,564,803 of NC_060143.1, forward strand.
GTTGAATGAAATGAATAGTCCCATAAGTGCAGAATCTGGACTGAGAGTAAACCGGGAAGTTGCAGAAATGAGGTTAGGGAGAAACTTAACAACTTAATTGGTGGTCTTGAAGTAGATGAAGCAAAATAACCTATGATAGGCGAAGGAAATCAAAAGTAAGAGGCAGACTAGCACAGGCAAAGAGGGTATTCCTAGCCAAAAGAATTCTACTGGTATCAAACATAGATCTTAATATGAAGAAGCATTGCATGGTAGTAAATTGTGGACAATGGGAAAATTGGAACAGATGATAAACGGAGAGTTTATGATGTGGTGCTACAGAAGAATGTTGAAAGTTAGGTGACAGACATATAAGAAATGGCTTGGGTCGCTGCAGAAGATAGATACGCATGGAAAACAAGGCCAAGAAGAAGTGACAGGATGGCATGATATGTGTTAAGATATCAGGGAAACTACCATGATACTAGAGGGGGAGACTGAGATTGGAACAAATCGAAGAAATAATTGAGGACGTAGTGCGCAAGTGCTACATTGAGATGAAGAGGGTGGCATGGGAGAGGAATTCGTGATGGTCCACATAGAACCTTCGTAACATTGAAAAATAAACTTCATAAACATCTATTGACTCAAGTTAATAACGGATGATATTCTTGGGGACGCTTGAACTAGGTCGGGAATAGGGGATTGCCTTACGTGGCTTGGAATGCCTGAGGAACGCTGCTGCTCCAGACGCTACTGACCGTGTCCTTTGTCCACCTCCGGCTCAGTGAGCAAACATAATACCTGTATTCAGACGAGGTGGGTCACTAGCCTCAGGTGCGGAGCTGTTATGTTCCGGAGGCGGCTGTCATCTGATTCCTTTGTTTGGCTCCTATACATGTCTGTCACCTTTAGCCCCTGAGGCGGTTCTCCTGTTTTAGAGGCTTTTATTTCTAGGGGAGGTGTTCGGTCAACCGACTGGCATTAGGAAATTTGAGTGCTTCGATATGTAGCCTCAGGGAGAAGTAATACAAAATACGGCTTTGATAGACATCCCCGTAATTAATACCATTCTACTAATCGTTAAAAAGCCCTGACTTGTTTCACTGAACTCTGACTAATCAAAGAGTAATTTCACTGCTATCGAGCAAGTATACTACCATTCCGTAAACTGCTCTCAATCCTGTTTCAAGATTGTTTCTAAGTAAGTTCAGCTCAAGATCACAGCAGCATACTTCGTAACCATTCAACAGAAATAGATCACATTTCCATCAAAATTCAAAATCAACATCGTTATATGTTCTTATAAAGAATACATTAATACGCCAGTTAAAATCCCTAACTAGTTATCAATACAGCGTTCAAGAATAAATACACAACCTGGCTTGGCTCTAATGGTTCAAATGGCTCTAAGCACTATGAGGCTTAACATCTCAGGTCATCAGCCCCTTAGACTCAGATCTACTTAAACGTAACTAACCTAAGGACATCACACACATCCGTGCCCGACGCAGGACTCGAACCTGCAACCGTAGCAGCCGCGCGACGCCGGACTGAGGTGCCTAGAACCGCTCGAGCACAGCGGCCGGCCCTGACTTGGCACTGTAAAGAACAATGCCAGATAAAATCATACAAATTACAGGACTCCTTTCTATTTTTTAATATAAGTTCATTCTTCGGCTGTCGTGATTACGACCTCTTTGATGCCTGCTACATTCTCGCCCGGCTGTCTGCTGTTGGTCGGCAGTTGGCGCTCGCAAGGCTGAAAGCGGTGTCCAATGATGGATGTCGTGCTTTCTTCATTATGTTTTTCACAAGGATTAACCGTACAATTCCCCAGCTCCCCTCCATTTTGGACTGTGGTTGCACCGTCAGCTGGATTTTTATCAGACATCACCACCAGGCGAGAAGGTCGTGGAGTTGGCTTGCAGAGTAAATTATCGCAGTCACAATAATCGATCCATTACATACCTTGACGCCTAGACGAGGTTTAACTCAGGGTGACAGCCTAGTCTCTGCAACAGAGGCTGATCATGTTCGGTTTTTGCCCCACAATCTTCTTTACATTTACATCCATAACCTGTTTTTTGTCAGAACACACTTCCCAAAGAGGCTTAACCAGTACATAAATATAATAACATCATGTCACTTAGTCCGCAGCTCGTGGTCCTGTGGCTACCGTTGCTGCTTCTGCATCACTCTGTTCTTGAAATGGATGTTGGTGTTGTCATCATTTCATCATCATCTTCATCATTCGTGACCGTGGCTACATTGGACTGTGTAATACATTGGACTTTGAAAAAAATTGGGACTTTGCACGGGGCTGATGACCGCGCAGTTGAGCACACCACAAACCGAACAACATCAAACATCAGCATGTCACTTAACATTTACTTCTCCAACACGAAAAAACTTCTTTACTTAACAACTATTCCCATAAATGACATTTAGTCCATATTTCTTCAGTTTTCAAATCCCCATGTAAGAATAGTGTCCACCGTAACGCATCCACACGAAGTAGTCAATCAACTCTGAATAGCAGAGTAAAGTAGTAAGCCCCCTCATTTTTCCACCCCTAGTATTAAATGTTTTATCCTAGCCTTTTAACTACTTCTTTTCTATACCTCGATCCATTAGCCTCGAACAGGAACATACATATAGCACAGTTCACACATCTCCAGTCAATAAATAGCGTTCAGCGAGGTCACACGCATTCATTGGTTGCTATAGTTATTTGTAACATTGCATGTTCAAGATCCCAACAGTCAGTGGTTATTTTGCCTTTATTGGAATTAGTCACTTACAAAAATCATTCCACCACATTCCATACTTTGAATCAACAGCAATTCATATATAACGTGAGAACGTTCTCTTCCTCAATTAGATTATAATTAGGTATAACTAGCATAACAAGTTTATGCACACAAGCGAGATAAGTTTATTTGTGACACCACCTTTTATTCATTAGTAACTTAGTCTCTTAATCGTCGCAGCACGTGGTTGTCACCAGCAATTCTTTTTCATCTTAATTAATTACTAAATTATTCCCAACTAAGGACGATTGAACTTAGTGGGCCCTCCCACAAGTAGTGACTTTTTTCAGACTGTAAGCCGAAATACTTTTACAAGTATTCTTCAGACGGGGTAAACCTCGCTGAATCGCTGACGATGTACTTCTACATTACCTCATATACACGTGGTTGATATTATTACATTTACTACACACTAACTTTATTCTAAATAAAAAGAAATAAACATTTATCTCACTTTGATAATCAAGTCTGACGACAGTATTGATATAATTAAAGAGTCAACTGACATTGAAAATTAAATCTCACTTTCAAGACTAGTACAAATAAAGACTCAACTCACCTTACTAACCAATTCTCACTGACACTATTGAGGCCGGCCGAAGTGGCCGTGCGGTTAAAGGCGCTGCAGTCTGGAACCGCAAGACCGCTACGGTCGCAGGTTCGAATCCTGCCTCGGGCATGGATGTTTGTGATGTCCTTAGGTTAGTTAGGTTTAACTAGTTCTAAGTTCTAGGGGACTAATGACCTCAGAAGTTGAGTCCCATAGTGCTCAGAGCCATTTGAACCATTTGAACACTATTGAGTGTCATCATATTTATTCCTCCAAAACCAAACTTTATTCCCTTAACAGACAACAATAGGGCTACTAAATTATACGCCCTTTGATCATTACTTAAGCTACCTCTCACATAATCTTTGTGGCTCACATGCTTACTACCACAAAACTTGACACCTGAACACACAATAAGGTCTTCATATGAACACAACCTTCCTCTACATTCACAAAAGTCAGTACTTACAATTTCACCCTCGTGTTAATGGCAAACTTCTCATGACTTAAATTTTTCACTGCCATGTATCTTGGTATACCCACTTGGATAAATAATTTTTTTTTCAAAGTTAGCTTAAATTTATCCAAGGTCGTAAAATATCCGTTTCTGTTTAGTTATTACAGATCGAACTACGGGACTTCCACTGCATTGATAAAATTATAATCTATTAACTTTTCTTTACTTTTTCTTCTCAAAAAGTTCGGTCAGTTCCTCGTGACATCTACTGAATACTTCTGATTGATTTGCTTCAGTCATAGGTTGTACCGAATTTAATTCGATCATGACCTCTTCTTCAATTTCCCGAATCTCGATCGTTGCGTCAGGTTTTAAAATTACTTCGTTTTTGATCTTCTAATTTACAAATATTAGATTCCAGTTTACTTATTAATTCCTTATTATTAAGTTTCAGCTCATAATCGTAGACTCTAACTTTGAGCCTTGTGCATTGATACTAGATTCGAGTTTGGATGACATCTCATTTCCACATGGTTTCAGTTTAACTTACATTTTAGCTTACTTTCTGATCCTGTGGACATATTTCTCAAGGCATTGTATTATATTGTATGGAACTGGGGACCTAGAAACGACGCAGAGGCTCCGTCCCCGCAGTAGCCCTGAGTGGTTCACAACCCCAAAATAGGCTACAGCAGTCCATTCACCCCACCGTCGCCCCACAACGAACCCAGGGTTATTGCGCGGTTTGGCCCCCAGTGGACCCCGAAGGCAAGTCTCATGCCAGACGAGTGTGACCCCAATGTTTGCGTGGTATAGTAATTATGGTGTACGTGTACGTGGAGAAAGTGTTTGCGCAGCAATCGCCGACATAGTGTAACTGGGGTGGAATTAGGGGAACCAGCCGGCATTCGGCGAGGCAGATGGAAAACCCCCCTAAATACCATCCACAGACTGGCCGGCATAACGGACCTCGATACTAATCCGCCGGGCGAATTCGTGCCGGGAACCGGCACGCCTTACTGCCCGGAAAGTTGTTCGTTTGACTGCACAGCTAACTGTGTGGACTCCTCAGGGCATACTCGTAGCCCCTTCATATGACTCACTTGACTTATTGATTGCCGATACTTCATTTCTGGAGCCGACTGAGTCCTCACTCGTTAACTCTACTCCACTTCTGCTCTCCACAGTCTCCCCTGGGGTCTCACAACTGTCACCATATGACGTTACATTAACTGCCATTTATAATCTACTTCTGCCCTCGTAAACCTCTCCTATTCTTGCGGATTATCTAAGGCTACCACCGCTTCTTCGCTCTCGGTCTCCTTCTGTCCTGACATTCCTCAACGATCATTTTCCTCGTTTACATTGCCTTCTTCACATCATTTTGTCAGTTCTGCCTTCGGCGACCCCTTTTCTTCCACTAGGATGGTATCCATCGTCGTATCCTATATGGTGTTTTGTCTTCATTCATGGGCATTCATGTTAACCGTTTTTGTTGGATGTAGTCAGAAACGTCCCTGCCCACTTATGTCCATTGTCGGATTATGTCATTTCTTATTGTATCCACTGTAGTACAGCAATATTAAGTAACCTATTGCAGTGGCAACTAGTTCATTTATTTTATGCTTACGTCCCAGGCTTTTGCTCCATACAAAGCTACACTACTACTTCTTCGTTGATGTCCTTATCTATTTGTTCCTGAGATCAGAGTTCATTGCCTCTGTTAGAGCACGTATTTTATTGCTTGTGATTTCATTATTACTTGTGCGCTATTTGTTAAATAATACCCCTAAGGTATTTTGCCTTCCCGTATCTACAATCACTTTTCTATCTACCTCCAAATTATTTACTGTTTCGCTCCAATGGCCAGGTACTCACACTTCTTCATAATCAGCTTCAGCCCACTTTAATTACATTACTTTTTACCTTTTATTTCCATAAGTCTTAGATCAACTTCATCTTCATCTTGTATAATCCGGCCATTTGCAAAGTACGTGCTAAATATTTTGCTGTTCTCTTACTCCAGTCCTTTAACCTGGCATCTTCCATGTCAAATCTGTAGGAGTACTCGTAGATACAGCTTAGAGAGGATCTGTTGCAGCTCACATCCCTGCCGCAGACTGTTAGTCACCTCTAATTCTACAGTCCGACTATTCCCAGTCCTTACTCTCGCTGTTTTATTTTGATATAATTTGATAGCAGCCTTTATCAGTCATTGAACCAAATGTATTTCTTTAATCTTTTCCCACATTACCGTACACCTTCTCTATGTCTCCAGTCCAAGCATTGTGTTATTCACATAGTATTTATATATTGGGTGGTCCATTGATCGTGACCGGGCCAAATATCTCACGAAATAAGCGTCAAACGGAAAACCTACAAAGAACGAAACGTGTCTAGCTTGAAACGGGAAACCAGATGGGGCTACAATTGGCCCGCTAGATGGCGCTGCCATAGGTCAAACGGATATCAACTGCATTTTTTAAAATAGGAACCCCCATTTTTTATTACATATTCGTTTAGTACGTAAAGAAATATGAATGTTTTAGTTGGACCCCTTTTGTCGCTTTGTGATAGATGGCGCTGTAACAGTCACATACATATGGCTCACAATTTTAGACGAACAGTTGGTAACAGGTAGGTTTTTTAAATTAAAATACAGAACGTAGGTACGTTTGAAAATATTATTTCGGTTGTTCCAATGTGATACATGTACCTTTGTGAACGCATACTGTTACAGCGTGATTACCTGTAAATGCCACATTAATGCAATGAATGCTCAAAATGATGTCCGTCAACCTCAATGCATTTGGCAATATGTGTAACGACATTCCTCTCAGCAGCCAGTAGTTCGCCTTCCGTAATGTTCGCACATGCATTAACAATGCGCGTAAGCATGTTGTCAGGCGTTGTCGGTGGAGCACGATTACAAATATCCTTCAACATTCCCCACAGAAAGAAATCCAGGGACGTCAGATCTGGTAAACGTGCGGGCCATGGTATGGTGCTTCGACGACCAGTCCACCTGTCATGAAATATGCTATTCAATACCGCTTCAACCGCACGCGAGCTATGTCCCGGACATCCATCATGTTGGAAGTACATCGCAATTCTGTCATGCAGTGAAACATCTTGTAGTAACATCGGTAGAACATTATGTAGGAAACCAGCATACATTGCACCATTTAGATTGCCATCGATAAAATGGGGGCCAATTATCCTTCCTCCCATAATGCCGCACCATACATTAACCCGCCAAGGTCGCTGACGTTCCACTTGTCGCAGCCATCGTGGATTTTCCGTTGGCCAATAGTGCATATTATGCCGGTTTACGTTAGCGCTGTTGGTGAATGACGCTTCGTCGCTAAATAGAAGCGTGCAAAAAATTTCTGTGTTCGTCCCGTAATTTCTCTTGTGTCCAGTGGCAGAACCGTACACGACGATCAAAGTCGTCGCCATGCAATTCCTGGTGCATAGAAGTATGGTACGGGTCCAATCGATGTTGATGTAGTATTCTCTACACCGACGTATTGGAGATTCGCGGTTCTCGCGCAATTTGTCTGCTACTGATGTCCGGATTAGCCGCGACAGCAGCTAAAACACCTACTTGGGCATCGTCATTCGTTGCAGGTCGTGGTTGACGTTTCACATGTGGCTGAAGACTTCCTGTTTCCTTAAATAGCGTAACTATCCGGCGAACGGTCCGGACACTTGGATGATGTCGTCCAGGATACCGAGCAGCATACATAGCACTCACCCGTTGGGCATTTTGATTACAATAGCCATACATTAACACGATATCGACCTTTTCCACAATTGGTAAAAGTCCATTTTAACACGGGTAATGTATCACGAAGCAAATACCGTCCGCACTGGCGGAATGTTACTTGATACCACGATTGTGATAATTACAGCGCCATCTATCACAAAGCGAAAAAAGTGGTCCAACTAAAACATTCATATTTTTTTACGTAGTAAGGGAATATGTAATAAAAAATGAGGGTTCCTATTTTAAAAACGCAGTTGATTTCCGTTTGACCTATGGCAATGCCATCTAGCGGGCCAACCATAGCACCATCTGGTTTCCCCCTTCAAGCTAGACGAGTTTTGTTCTTTGTAGTTTTTTCGTTTGACGCTTATTTCGTGAGATGTTTGTCCCAGTCACTAGCAATGGACCACCCTGTATATATATATAGAAGATGCCCATTACAGGCTTGCTTGCTCTTCTTGCCGCTTGATACTTGTTTCTTTTTCTACCAGATTTGTTAGTACCTTCCAGTAGAGTCTCCCAAAGAAAGGGATCACTACCAATCCCGTATAATTCTTTGGTCCTTACGGGACCGTTTAGTATCCACAAGTCTTGAATAAAGTATCCGCAATTTCAAGATCTCCGGCACATTCATCGCTTAGCCCTTCCCTGCAAAGCTCATTTCTTACCTCGGAGCGGTTCCATACTCTGTGTCTTTGTCCATGATGACCTACCTTTTTGCCAAGGAATATGTCAACGTAGAAAGCTGTACAGCGTGCCGTGCCGATGGTGATGACAGCTGCCGGCTTGGTTTCTAGGGCTGCTGACGGGCTCACAGAGGACCGAACTGCCACCAGCTCCTCGGTGCCCGTTCGCCGTCGTCCCTCGGCGCGACACGATGCTCCTTACGCTTCTGCTGACCACAGCTGCCCGCAACGGCATCTCCCGTCTGTGACGTCCGCGATGGTGGCCAGTGACTGGACCTGTTGTGGTTTAAGATAGCCCGAGTATCCTTGGTTAGGTGCCGGTCTGTTTAAGGTTGGACAACCCCCGGGAGTCACCATGCGATCACAGCTGTTCTCGCCGGCTTAGCGACGGCGTCCCAGGACCGCTTTCGGCTCGTCAACTTTGCTGTTGCGGCGCTCGGACCTTCGCTTGACCACCCGCGCCGCCGAAACACACGGCGCTGTTTAGCCCGCGTCTGCCTCCCATCCGCGTCGCCACCTGTCGCCGACTACACTCGTTATTTACCACCTCCCTCTTCATATCAACGAAATTTCTACCTATAGGAGCGTCGCCACTGTGGCGGTTCTCTTATCCTGCACGCTTATATTCTTCGGGTGCAGGTATTCGACCAACCGACTGTCTCGAGCACACCTGTGTGCATTGAGGTGTAGTCACCAACACAGACAGAAGCCACACAAAATAGGATTTCAGTAGATATTTCCGTAATTAATACGGTTCTGCTTAGTAAACCCTGAATTGTCTCACTGACATCAGAAGTCGGGGGGAAAACTTCGTAACTGTGATATTACACGAAAAATTATCCAAAGGCAAAGAGTAATTTCACTTCGAGTAAATAAACTGTCAGTAGCGTAAAATGCTCTTAGTCCTATTTCAAGAATGTATATAATTCAGCTAAAGTCCAAATCAGAACACCAAACTTCGTAACCATACAACAGAACCCCACGTCGGAACTAGTACGCACTTTATCAAAATTCAAAATTAACATATTTATATTTTCTTGTAACGGATACTTTTATGCACCACTTAAAATCCCTAACTAGTTGTAGATTCAGTACAATATTAAAAGATTAAACAATTCCCGAAGAACGTAAGGATGTAGAATATGACAACTGTCACATTACAAATGGAAGACTCTTGCAGTTCACGACACACCGTAGAAGGTTCCTAAACCTCATTTTCCACGGAACTATAATATCTTATTTTCCACTTCTATTCCTCAAGTTCAATATGACGCACCATCCCTGAATTAAAATATTTTTATTATAAATTGCTATGTCAAGTCACAAAACTTGTATCATTATCTGTTTACTGAAATGGGATACCACCGGTTAATCAAGGAGATGTTTGAGCCACTGTTAAACACAAAATGCTAAAGTATTCCTTTGCAAGATTGGTACGGAAACGGCTTTCGCATTGGACGCTCAAAACACACACCCCAACAGCGTTACCGGCTTATGGCACTCAAGCAATAAATGAGTAGTTGTGCACAACTTTTAATGCAGGTATTAAGAAGTTACTCTAAGTCCATCTTTATACAGGTGGCAGCGGGACTTCGGTTATTCAGTATAAAATGACGAATCAAAACGCATGCGGCAGTCTAAGTGTCCAGTTTCTATTTTATTGAGTAACCAGTTTCAGCGCTTCATTACACCACCTTCAGACCAACTAATCGACTTGTAGAATGAATCGGACCTCTGGTCCAGTCAAAATGGCACCAATCACTAAATGCTGAACCCTAGTTTGACTGGGCCAGAGGTGGGATTCTCTCTACGTATCGGTCAGGATATCTGAAGATGGCGCAATGTAGCGCTGAAACTGGTTACTTAGTAAAATATCAACTGGAAATTTAGACGGCTGACGGTTTTTTGATTCGGCATTTTAAATGTTAGGAAGGCCACTAGACTGAAGCCCATAACAGTTAAGAATTTAAACAACTAGCAAAATGTATTCAAAATAAACTGAACAAATCAGGTACACAATCAGAAAGTTCTTAGCTACATAAAGCAAAAGTTCGGTAAGTTAACCGGCACCTCAAGCGGCATTCAGTACTTGTAATCAAAACACCAATTTTTTAAATAAACTCGCCACTCACTACAAACATTAGCCAATAATATGCGGCACTCAGCCAAATTTTACATTGTGCTAATGGATGAACTTTGCCAGTTAACGAATTAGTGATCCAGAGCTTGGCTTGAAAAGTATTAATTTGAAAAATGACGTATCCAGAAGAATAACAATATTTATAAATATAATCGTTTACTGACTGGACATCCATCATGGCGCTTGATCCCAGTTGTACAAATAACCATTCGGGGGCACATTTTCCCTAAACTGGTGTCTGCTCTGTCACATCTGGTCGAAGCACAGCTTTCGACAACTACTTGTGTCGTCTACCAGCAAGTCATGGCGCGTGCCAAATTAATTAAATGCTTCATAAATACTAGAGGGCTTCTGGAACAGAGAGGGGCTTCATTACCGCACACATAATAAAAAATTTAATTACGCAATGATTAACACCACTGCCCCGCCCATTCGAGCAAATGGCTGCAACTGACAGTAATGATTTTAAAAAAATGAAAATAAATAAAGAAATTTAAACAGTGACGATCAAGGTCAACAGTTCGACAGCAAAGACAACGTGGTTAATGGTGACGGAGCGCAAGCTGGAACGTAAGTCTTCGCCGAGACCAACTTGCAAGATCGAACTTTAATCAGAGGTTCAATATGACGGCCAGCCGTTCGCCATTGGAACCCGGCGTAATATTCACCAAGTGAATTTAAGAATTCAGAAGACATGAAGAAACTTAACTTGACTTTAGCGTTCAAAACAATGCGTCGCGCTGAGATCGAAACTTTAGCTTTCAGAGCCGTGCGGTTTGCACATCCAACACCACGGCCAGTTAACCCAGTAACATTCTGCTTCTCTCTCTCCTTTGTGTATCTTGTAGACCCTGGAAAACCTGAAACAGCCGGTCTCTAACTCTGAGCACCGGCCTTCTCCTTTTGTCCTCCTCCCACAAGCGAGGCCCAGCTTAGCGCTTGCGCGTTGCTTAAAAGCTCGCCCAAAACCGCGGTCCGCGCCTCCTCGCCACAAGCGACCCCTTACGCCGTTGAAGTCGACCCAGGGAGAAACAGATATAGACGCAGGAAAAGGGAGAGAAGGAAACATAGTAAGTGAATATGGATTGGGGCTAAGAAATGAAAGAGGAAGCCGTCTGGTAGAATTTTGCATAGAGCATAAATTAATCATAGCAAACACTTGGTTCAACAATCATAAAAGAAGCTTGTACACATGGAAGAATCCTGGAAATACTAGAAGGTATCAGATAGATTATGCAGGGTGAGTCACCCAACGTTACCGCTGGATATATTTCGTAAACCACATCAAATACTGATGAATCGATTCCACAGATCGAACGTGAGGAGAGGGGCTAGTGTAATTGGTTAATACAAACCATAAAAAAAGGCACGGAAGTACGTTTTTTAACACAAACCTACGTTCTTTTAAATGGAACCCCGTTAATTTTGTTAGCACATCTGAAAATATAGACAAATACGTAATCAGTGCCGTTTGTTGCATTGTAAAATGTTAATTACATCCGGAGATATTGTAAGCTAAAGTTGACGCTTGAGTACCACTCCTCCGCTGTTCGATCGTGTATATCGGAGAGCATCGAATTACGTAGGGATCCAAAGGACGCTGATGGACCTTAGGTACAGAAGAGACTGGAACAGCACATTACGTCCACATGCTAACACCTTTTTATTGGTCTTTTTCACTGACGCACATGTACATTACCAAGAGGGGTGAGATAAACGTACACACGTGGTTTCCGTTTTCAATTACGGTAATGTTAGGTAACTCACCCTGTATAATGGTAAGACAGAGATTTAGGAACCAGGTATTAAATTGTAAGACATTTCCAGGGGCAGATGTGGACTCTGACCACAATCTATTGGTTATGAGCTGTAGATTAAAACTGAAGAAACTGCAAAAAGGTGGGAATTTAAGGAGATGGGGCTGGACAAACTGATTAAACCAGAGGTTGTACAGAGTTTCAGGGAGAGCATAAGGGAACAATTGTCACAAATGGGGGAAAGAAATACAGTAGAAGAAGAATGGGTAGCTCTGAGGGATGAAGTAGTGAAGGCAGCAGAGGATCGAGTAGGTAAAAGGACGAGGGCTAGTAGAAATCCTTGGGTAACAGAAGAAATATTGAATTTAATTGATGAAAGGAGAAAATATAAAAATGCAGTAAATGAAGCAGACAAAAAGGAATACAAACGTCTCAAAAATGAGATCGACAGGGAGTGCAAAATGGCTAAGCAGGCATGGCTAGAGGACAAATGTAAGGACGTAGAGGCTTATCTCACTAGGGTTCAGATAGATACTGCCTACAGGAAATCTAAAGAGACCTTTTGAGAAAAGAGAACCACTTGTATGAATATAAAGAGCTCAGATGGAAACCCAGTTCTAAGCAAAGAAGGGAAAGCAGAGAGGTGGAAGGAGTATATAGAGGGTCTATACAAGGGCGACGTACTTGAGGACAATATTCTAGAAATGGAAGAGAATGCAGATGAAGACGAAATGGGAGATACAATAATGCGTGAAGAGTTTGATACAGCACTGAAAGACCTGAGTCGAAACAAGGCCCCGGGAGTAGACAACATTCCATTAGAACTACTGATGGTCTTGGGAGAGCCTGTCCTGACAACACTCTACCATCTGGCGAGCAAGATGTATGAGACAGGCGAAATACCCTCAGACTTCAAGAAGAATATAATAATTCCACTCCCAAAGAAATCAGGTGTTGACAGATATGAAAATTACCGAACAATCAGTTTAATAAGGCACAGCTGCAAAATACTAACGCGAATTCTTTACAGACGAATGGAAAAACTAGTAGAAGCCAACCTTGGGGAAGATCAGTTTGGATTCCGCAAAAATATTGGAACACGTGAGGCAATACTGACCTTACGACTTATCTTAGAAGAAAGATAAAGGAAAGGCAAACCTACGTTTCTAGCATTTGTAGACTTAGAGAAAGCTTTTGACAATGTTGACTGGAATACTCTCTTCCAAATTCTGAAGGTGGCAGGGGTAAAATATAGGGAGCGAAAGGCTATTTACAATTTGTACAGAAAGCAGATGGCAGTTATAACAGTCGAGGGACATGAAAGGGGTAGCAGTGGTTGGGATGGGAGTGAGACAGGGTTGTAGCCTCTCCCCGATGTTATTCAATCTGTATATTGAGCAAGCAGTGAAGGAAACAAAAGAAAAATTCGGAGTAGGAATTAAAATCCAGGAAGGAGAAATAAAATTTTGCGGTTCGCCGATGACATTGTAATTCTGTCAGAGATAGCAAAGGACTTGGAAGAGCAGTTGAATGGAATGGGCAGTGTCTTGAAAGGAGGATATAAGATGAACATCAACAAAAGCAAAACGAGGATAATGGAATGTTGTCGAATTAAGTCAGGTGATGCTCAGAGAATTAGATTAGGAAATGAAACACTTAAAGTAGTAAAGGAGTTTTGCTATTTGGGGAGCAAAATAACTGATAATGGTCGAAGTAGAGAGGATATAAAATGTAGACAGGCAATGGCCAGAAAAGAGTTTCTGAAGAAGAGAACTTTGTTAACATCGAGTTCAGATTTAAGTGTCAGGAAGTCGATTCTGAAAGTATTTGTATGGAGTGTAGCCATGTATGGAAGTGAAACATGGAAGATAAATAGTTTGGACAAGAAGAGAATAGAAGCTTTCGAAATGTGGTGCTACAGAAGAATGCTGAAGATTAGATGGGTAGATCACATAACTAATGTGGAAGGATTGAATAGAATTGGGGAGAAGAGAAGTTTGTGGCACAACTTGACAAGAAGAAGGGACCGGTTGGTAGGACATGTTCTGAGGCATCAAGGGATTACAAATTTAGCATTGGAGGGCACTGTGGAGGGTAAAAATCATAGAGGGAGACCAAGAGATGAATACAGTAAGCAGATTCAGAAGGACATAGGTTGCAGTAAGTACTGGGAGATGAAGAAGCTTGCACAGGATAGAGTAGCATGGAGAGCTGCATCAAACCAGTCTCAGGACTGAAGACCACAACAACAACCACAACTTACATTAATTACCATGTCATTATTACACGTCCTGTCTGAAAATGAAGATGATGGGGGAACTTAAATACCGTGAAAACACAAGGTTCATCTGTCGCATGGAAATTCATGATGGATTAAGCAGCTTTTGTCAAAAAAGGCAATCAACTTCGTCTCATTCTTAAATTTTGCGCTCTACTTTGTTTTGGAGGCGGATAAGACGAACAACACTGTACCGTTGACTATCGCATGGTCTCTGGATTTCAATGTTTCATCTGTAATGATGCAGACACTCAACAACATGTGACCACGGTTCTTTGAGTGACTTCTCAAGAAACGTTGCTGACACTCCAACAGCTTTACAACCTATTTCAGAAGTGTGTTGAAGCTAATAGTGATTACACTGAAGACCATTAAACGGGTTTTGTTTGTTAAATTAAGGGGCAGCAGAAGGCGATGTATGGGGAGAGAGAGACAGTTGGGGAGGGTCACAGAGAGCAGGAGCTCTTTAAGGACTGAGATAAAAGTTGGGTAGTGCGGGTAGTATCGACATGTCTTGCAGAGGACAGTTGGGTGGATGGGTATAGCTGAGCAGATAAATGGCGATGGGGGGGGGGGGGGGAGGCAACAGATGGATAAAGTGTGGATGATGTGTTGGGTGTGTTGGGAAGGAGGGACTGGCCAGAGCGATAGAGACACAATGAGTTGGACAGAGAGAGAGAGAGTGGGCAGGTGTAAAAGGAGGAGAAAATGGACAGTGGATGGGTAGGACAGAGGGGAGGAAGAGGAAGATATGGTTAGAGGGAGCGGAGGAGTTGGATATTTATATAGCATTGCATCTAACTATACAGACATTGTAAGATATATATATATATATATATATATATATATATATATATATATATATAAACACTGTAAAATACAGACAATACCATACTGTATTTCATGCCGAAGTAAGGCAATCTGATCACAAATGACGTATCTCCCTGTGTATGTGAATACAATGGGATGTAGACCTAGGACATAACGATATTTGGATCTGGTCGTGAGTATGCTCAGATAGCCAAAACGGTTAGGGCGACTGTTTGCCGAAAGTGGGAGATCCGGGTTCGAGACAAGTTCGACCCAAATTTTCATATGTTACTGGCAAATCGTAGAGCTTGTGTACAATAGTATTTGCAGTTTGTGAATTGAATACGGCTGTCAATCGTGAGCAGTGTCTGTTCCTCAGAATGCATCCATGTACAAAGGAACATTGCACCGAACTATGCAGATACTATAAAATTCAGACAATGTGCTATTGTAAAAATGACTGTTTTAATTACTGCCAGCCCAACTCCAGTAACATATCCACAACACCCTCTCCACTATTTCGTGATAGTACAAAACAATTAGTTTAAGAACTAATAAAGTTTTATTACTACTCCTTGAGGGTCCGGCATCACAATGGTATTTTGGCATAGAAGATCGCGGATCTGATCAAGGTTCTGCAAGTGTGGAGAACAGTTTGGGAATGCAGTCCGTATGGGTGGCCGGTTGGTAGTTTTATTCGGTTGTGAAGTGACAGTTGGATGGCTAGTAGCTGTCCATGATATCCAGGGTGAGTATTACTACTACCGCTTCCTTGGCGCGGTAACGGATATGTCACACCCGTATCAGTTACTTTCAGCACTCCACGCAAGCTGTAATGATGTAAATGTACTGGACAGAAATTCCGCCCTTGACCTTTTGTCTGACTCTAAATGCATGATAGGTGGACGTAACGAAAGGCAGAGATGTATGGGCTAGCAGACCATAGTTGAACTGACTACTTAATAATATATTGTCCAGTTACGTTAATGTGATCTTTAAAAGCTTAAACGATCACCTTTTGCAGTGTGTTCCACTGCGAGGCTTTGAGAATGAGATTCATTGAAGTTAGGGAAGGTGTCAATAGGGATGTGCTGCCATTAGAACTCCATTCCTGTCGCCATCTAGGCTAGGCTTCTACATCTACATCTACATCTACATCCATACTCTGCAAGCCACCTGACGGTGTGTGGCGGAGGGTACCTTGAGTACCTCTATCGGTTCTCCCTTCTATTCCATTCTCGTATTGTTCGTGGAAAGAAGGATTGTCGGTATGCCTCTGTGTGGGCTCTAATCTCTCTGATTTTATCCTCATGGTCTCTTCGCGAGATATACGTAGGAGGGAGCAATATACTGCTTGACTCTTCGGTGAAGGTATGTTCTCGAAACTTTGACAAAAGCCCGTACCGAGCTACTGAGCGTCTCTCCTGCAGAGTCTTCCACTGGAGTTTATCTATCATCTCCGTAACGCTTTCGCTATTACTAAATGATCCTGTAACGAAGCGCGCTGCTCTCCGTTGGATCTTCTCTATATCTTCTATCAACCCTATCTGGTACGGATCCCGCACTGCTGAGCAGTATTCAAGCAGTGGGCGAACAAGCGTACTGTAACCTACTTCCTTTGTTTTCGGATTGCATTTCCTTAGGATTCTTCCAATGAATCTCAGTATGGCATCTGCTTTACCGACGATCAACATTATATGATCATTCCATTTTAAATCACTCCTAATGCGTACTCCCAGATAATTTATGGTATTAACTGCTTCCAGTTGCTGACCTGCTATTTTGTAGCTAAATGATAAAGGATCTATCTTTCTGTGTATTCGCAGCACATTACATTTGTCTACATTGAGATTCAATTGCCATTCCCTGCACCATGCGTCAATTCGCTGCAGATCCTCCTGCATTTCAGTACAATTTTCCATTGAGGATCCATGGCACTGAGAGTTCGATCGAGGTGACCCCACAAAATCTTGATTGGATTTAAATACGGGGAGTCTGGTATCGAAGGGAGTACAGTAAACTGATCCTGATGCTCGTTGAACCACTCACTTGGACTGCAAGATGTGTGATGCGTTTGCATTGTCCTGCTGGTAGATGCCATCGTTCAGAAGGAAAACAAACTGCATGCAGGGGTGAATATAGATCCCGAAGATTGATAGATAGTGGTGTTCATCCACTATGCTTCCAGAATGATGCGGTCACTCAGGCTATGCCACGAAATATTTTCCGGGCCATAATGTTTGCACTTACAGTCTATCCGATGACATATGCGGTTGGATAGAAAGTTTTCTAACAGACAGAGGGCAGTACGTCGTCCTAAATGGGGAGACTTCAACAGAAACAAGCGTAACATCAGGTGCCTCCCAGGGCAGCCTAATAGGTCCGCTGCTTTTTACGATTTACATAAACGATCTGGTTGATGGTACTGAGAGCGGCATTAGACTGTTTGCCGATGATGCTGTAGTCAACAGGAAAGTAGTATCACACGAAAGTTGTGAACAAACAATGAGGATTTGTAGAAAATAAATGCGTATTATAATGACTGGCAGTTATCTCTCAATACTAGTAAGTGTAACCTACTGCGTATAACAAAGCGAAAATCGCCATGAATGTACGAGTGCAAAATAAATGCCCAGTCTCTGGAAGCTGTAACATCGATGAAGTGACTATTCGAAATTATATCAAATGGAATGATGAGATTACACAAGTAACGGGTAAGGCGAACTCTAGATTGCGATTTAGTAGTAGAATCCTGCCGGCTGGTGTGGCCGTGCGGTTCTAAACGCTTCAGTCTGTAACCGCGTGACCGCTACGGTCGCAGGTTCGAATCCTGCCTCGGACATGGATGTGTGTGATGTCCTTAGGTTAGTTAGGTTCAATTAGTTCTAAGTTCTAGGCGATTGATGACCTCAGAAGTTAAGTCGCATAGTGCTCAGAGCCATTTGAACCAAGTAGAATCCTGAAGCGATGCAGTCCTCCATCAAAGGAAATTGCTTAGAATACTTTAGTCTTGGAGTATTGTTCGTCTGTATGGGACCCTTACCAGTTGGGTCTGATTCAAGAGATTGAGAAGGTCCAAAGAAGAGCGACAAGATTCGTGACTGGTACATTTAGCCATCGCCAGAGCGTTGAAAATCACATAGAAAGTTTGAGTTAGGACACACTTGCAGATAGACGACGGGCTAAACGGAAGGGGCTGCTCACAAAATTCCAAAAACCGATCTTCGCCGAGGATGTAGAGCATTTATTATTACCAACAATTTTCATATCGCGCAATGACCACCATACAAAGATAAGGGAAATTAGAGCTCGTACTGAGGCGTTCAGGCAGTCGTTTTTCCCTCGCAAGATCCGTGAGTGGAACTATGGGCGGGAAATATAACTTCGGCGCGAATAGTGCTCTCCGCCACATACCGTTTGGTGGCTAGCGGAGTATATACGTAGATAGGTAGACGTAGATGTAACTGAAACAGACGCTTCACGCTGTACAAGACAATGGTCATCTGTTCAGTGGAACATAAAACGTGATTCATCTGAAAAGGGCACTTATCGCCACTCAATAGACTTCGCTTTGCTGTACTGGCGTGAAAATTCCAGCCTTCGTCGCTGATGAACAAGACTAATCATGGATGAATGAACCTGGCGCCTGCTGCGGAGGCCCATACGCAGTAGTTTTCATTGAACGTTGGCTGAGGAAACGCCGCTAGTAGCCCCTTGGTTCATCTGGGCGGACAGCTGCTCAACGGTTGCGCGTCAGTTCGCCTGTACACTTCT
The DNA here is from genome assembly GCF_021461385.2 of Schistocerca piceifrons. Lineage (NCBI taxonomy): Eukaryota > Metazoa > Arthropoda > Insecta > Orthoptera > Acrididae > Schistocerca > Schistocerca piceifrons. Next base: position 438,583,816 of record NC_060143.1, read on the forward strand.
TCACAGCATTCGTTCACCACTGTCACACACGGCCTCTGGTGCGCCACAGTTGCCTCCGTGCCTGTTTTGGATAGCGGAATTTTGCCGTGTACGGTGTACTGTAACCACAGCGGCAATCGAAGAGTTTACAAACTTCCACCCCTGGCCTGAAAGCCAGTGATCATGCCCTTTTGGAGATCCGATTAATCTGTCCGTTTCCGAATTACAGCAAATGTACTGTTTTCCGCGTCCCCCAACAGTTTTAAATACCCTCCACTGTTAATTCTGCCGCCTGCTGTCTGTGAGTGCTTATTGCACTTTGCCGTTGAACACAGGTGGTAGTCACATTAATGCGAGTGGAAAATATACACTGACAAAAGTGTTAGGTGCTACACCACGGAAACCTTAACTGAACGCTACCAAGCTGACACTAAAGCATATCTGTGCTCATCTGATACATTGATTAAAATATCATTTATATGTAAGTTATTTTCAGTACAGAAATAAACCCGTCTTTACAGAAGAAGATATGATGACTATTGTGTGTGTGTACCGTACCACATCTGTTCACGTGGAGAGCGCAACAGGCATGCACGTGCAACTTAGCGCCATCTTTCGGTCTTTGGTAAAGTCGAATCGCTGGAGTGAGACAAGAAGCATCTTACCTGCAGACGACACACACAGTTTACAGTAGTGCAGAGACTACAGACCAAGTGCTGTCTAGGTGGACTCATGGCAACACTGTGACAAGAAGAGTAGGCGTTGGTCCTTGCACAATGTATGTGGCTCGAGATGGTTGCTCGACTGGCAATGAAGAACAGATGTGATAATAGCTGAAATGTGTGCAGAGGGCACTACGAACGGTCGGGAAGAATTAAGGGAAAGCTGGGTTGAGATTTTGAGCTACCACGCGTCGTTTGCCGTTTACGCCATACCATTTACAGAGACTAGCACTGTGTTGAACCAGACTCTGATGGTATAATGAGTGGCGTTCTTTAATATTCATCAATGAGCGTCCCTTATGTTTGTGACAGTGAGACCGACGCTGAAAGTCAGGGGAAATAGCGATTCTCTAGACTCATAACTATTTAACTCATGGGATAATGCTGTGGGTGGATGCTGCATACCACTGATTTGGTAATTGTCGAAGGGAGGCTGAATGCTCGCCCGATTGTGAAGAAAACGTAAGCTCTCGTATGGATCACGCCTGACACGGTATGAGTAGACAGTGCCTGGGGGTGGTGTGGGCGAAAATGCTTGACAATTTTTTATTTACTTATTAATAAAATTTAACAACTTGGAGCGCATGCGCAAGACGACATAAATGAAGGAATAAATACTGTAATTACCAAAGTGTCAAACATAGATCCTAACGCAGGAGAGCACACAGTAAAATTATTTGTTACATTTAATTCCTTCGACTTTACAGTAGGGTGGTACACAAAACAATACACTAGAAGCAAAAATTCAAAGACAAAAGGATGACGAACAAGAGCAAGCAATGATCAAATTTTAGCCCGAAATACAATACCCCAATATATGTTCCTCCAGAAGTCGACATCGTGAACTAATACGATACAGATAAAAAGAGAACATAAAATAAATAACAGAACACACTTGCCACGGTTACCCACTGCTGACCTTAGCCACAATAAATGAAGACATCAAATCAGTATACTTCATCACTAAGGATAGATAATATTTTTACTTAACTCAATAAAGACTAAAATACAGTTTCTAATTTAATACGCCTATCACTATAGCGCCCTCGTCTCGATTGATACTACTTCCTTTTCACTGAGGCTCCACGTGCTGACGAAGACAGTAGACACCCTGTCCGCAAGATACATGGGGTCACTACCACCAACCATTTCTTGAGTCAGTTCCACTGTGTCAGAAAAAAGACCAATCGGCGCGCCATGCATCGCCTGGCGCCATATGCTAAATGTTGTCAGCTGCTGTCCACGGCCTCTGATGCAAGTCGTAGGCTGATGACACTTCCTTCACTCACTGCCCAATAACTCCCTGTTGTCACACACCATCGCTCCAGTCATGGCGTGGCATTGCGTGTCTCAAACTAGCAGACTCTCAGACCCACCGACAAGGCATGGAACACGTGACCAGCACTGCTGCCCATTACCAGCTGGGGCGATAATTCGACAGTGCCGTGAACTACATATTCCTGATACAGACGATGATTTACATCATTTCCGAATTAAATGAAAGTATAAGGGGATAAACGAGGTTCATGCACTATTTTGGAACCGATGTTCATGAGTTTTCCCTCAACAAAATAATAAATTACAAAACTGACTTTAAACCTTTAATGTGCACACTTCAGATTGTATTTTGTATTTCTTTAAGTGAGAAACTTGCACCCAGACGGCACTACACGACATCAACAAAAGGCTTCTCGGTGTGCGAGGGCGGTTGGCGGGAGCTCTGAATGCGACAATTTTCAACCAACAAGAAAATTTCAAAAATTGCTTTGAAACTGATGATATTACGTAACGTAGTACCTAGAGAGTTGGAAAAGAAAGTTTTTGAAAAAAAAATGGCGGCATCTGAAGTAAAAGTTGATATTTTTGACAAAAAATCGTTATATAAACGTGCACCAAAAATGGAAATTAAGGTATTTCTCAAAAATCCTACGTACTAAAACAGGAAAACGCCGACTCATAAGTTAGAAATAACGTATAATGTAACTGCATGTATATGCCTTGAATTATAGCTCCCGTCAACTTGAAAACCGTCGTTCTGAAAAAAAAAAAAAAAAAAAAAAAAACAAAAAAAAACAAGCATTTAAAGTTTCAACTTGTATTATTCAATACTGAAATTGAACAAACCTTTAATCGACAACTGTACAGTTGTTCTTTTTTTCGGCAATGTCAAAACACTATCGATTTGACGAATTACATCAATTAACTGGTTTCCGCTTAACAATCGCAACCCTTTTCCACGACTGGCATTACTTTTCGGACCTGTTCTATCCGTATATGTTTGTTTGTCGTCTTCAAGCAAGAGCCATTTACTTCGTACAAATATCAAGCGAATTGGCAAGTTAAGGAGACACGAGAGAGGCACGTGCTTTCATAGTGTTTATCTCAAACAAATGGTATTACGAAGAGAAATATTGTTGAGAAAAGTACTTTAGTTGATAATAATACATTCTGTGATACTATCCGAAACTAACAGGAAATCCATTCCGTCGTTAACTATTACAGTATTACACCGGTAGCACTCGAGCACATGCAGTAAATCGAGGCTTTAGCATGTTCTGGCATTTATGGCACAATTTTTGCGAAAGAATCTTAAAAATGGACTCTCTAAGGGATATTATAAGCCAATAAAAGAATTGTCTCGGAAACTAATTCTTCCCTGGTCCACCTCCCTTAATCATCAACACGTCATTGGTGGACACCTTCAAGAAGTTTCGTAAATATTGGACCAGTGCTACATGGCGTGACAGAATTATTTTCAGTGTATTAGTCATTTGGGCAATACACTGGGTAACAGCTAAAAATAAAATATCTTACATTATAAAGATTTCGTACCCACTGCAAAGCACAGCTGTTGCAAGGGTTTGTTATAGTTTTACACTCTATTAAGATCACGATAATCTCGTTGATACGTGTTACAAACAGGACACAGTAGGAAGGACCAGGTCCCTTTGCTTTTTTCTTTTATCACTCGTCTGTTATATCAGAGAAATACACATTATAAGACAAAATTTAACTACATGAAATATTACTCCCAGCAAAAGTTAACATAAGCAGTGACAAAACTTAGTTCTCGTAAGGGTTTCTGCTGGCAACAAATTTTAAGGAAGCAATGTAAGGTTTATATCAATTCAGCTCAAACACGTAGCTAGTGATTGATTCACGACACAAACACTTTAACAATTTCGGCAACAAATAAGTAGCGTGAATTTGTACTCACAGTAACCAACTAATCAACAGCCTTGCCACTGAATAAGTAGTAGGCCATTTGGAACGAATTAACAACACCCAGCAACTAGCGGAGTTAATACCAACAGTCTTTAAATGTCTTGCTCCTCATTAAATTAACAAACTTAAAGTAATTAAAAGAATAACAAATCAAACATACTACGCTCCACTCAGACTCTTCAGTGCAAGCCAAGCCAAAATGAAGATTCCATTAACTGATGAGCACTGAAGTCACACTAAGGCTCATCTCTGTGTTCCCAGACACACATGGGGCAAACTTATACAAGACAAGATTTTGGAGGAAGCACATCAGTAAAACTGGTAGTGGAGCTAACTCGTGCCACTGAAAATTAAGGTACTAGACCGGGGCACAAGGTGGTATACAATGAGGTTGCCTTAGTGCTATACTACGCTCCGAAATATTAATTCCAATGGCCAATTCAAAATTAAGTACACATTAACCAGCATTAATTAACGAGGAGTGACACCAGGTCGTACGAAGGGATGACAACACTTAATTGAAAAGACGTATGTCGGAGGCGGCAGTAACATCAAACACCTTCTCCGAGTTTTAACAAGGAGTCACTTCCTGCTATACAAGTAAACATTTAACCAAGCACAAGGAAGGAACCCCAAAGAGAAAAATTCAAATAAAACCCCTAAATGATTATAAAGGACATGGAACCCAAACTATTTAAAATTAAAACAATTAGCTCTCCCCAAAGACAGTGTAAACGCTAAGGCCACACTTAAGAGGCCACCAAAATTGGTTACAATAAGTTTTATACATTTTCTCCTTTTCTTTAAAAGAAACACAAGGCTGCTTGACTTCTGCTGGACGTCCGGTATGGCTCGTGTAGGATACACCAGACAGCAACCCAAGCTAGGCGGTCGCAAGGCACGGAGAGCAAAATCAGGAGAGCATACAGGCAGGCAGCCAACACATATCCTCCATCCTGAATCGGGCAGACCGCGTACAACCAACTCCACATATACGTGGTTGCTTGCCACCTCGTGCCTCGCGGCGTCTCAGCAGGTAGCCGGAGCAAACGTCAACTGCCACTCGCCCCGCGAATGCGGAAAACAACAAGGTAAGCAAAGATAAGAAACATCGAAGGATCGATAATGGACATCCAAGAGACTGGCTCGCCAGTAACGAGCGCCAAGGCTCACTCGTCCTTCTTGTTCACTATTTTTTCTACTGTCGGAAAATGTGATTGGAAACATACCACCGGAAAAAAATAGTACACCTTTTTAGAGGTTTCCAATTCACGGAAGATTTATTGTTACAGTAGTCGGTATGGAGTACATGAAATGATTACATTTATATATCAACAGCACAAGCGGTACTCAGGTACCATGTATCGACCAGTGCTGAAACACTCACGTCAGCACCCGTTGTAGCCTCCGTGGGTGGCCATTTGGGTGCTGACTCTGGCGTCCACTCCATCGCACATACGGCGAATACTATCCTGGGATAGGTTTCGCCACGCATGCTCCATCATTTCACGTAGTTCTGTAAGATGTGCTGGTTGACGAGTCGCACGAGTCACTTCGCGTCCCATCATATCGCATCTGCTCGATTGGAGGCAAGTCCAGAAGTAGTGCTGGCCAGGGAAGTTACTGCACATCTAGCAGAGGTAGTTGCGTCTTTTGGACAGTATGTTGGAATAACATATCAACATCCAGTTGCAAAAACGGCAAAGTAAGGGATATAACAACTTTCTAAACGTCCCGAGCGCTGGTTAGTGTTTCCTCCAGAAACACCAAAGGTGAACGGGAGTTGCAGCTTATTGCGCCGCAGACGGTTAGGCTTGGGAGAGGAGCAGCGTGTCTTGGACGACAGCTCTACCAGACAGCGTTTACTAGGTCTGTGTCGTATGCACAAACGACAATCGCTCGCTTGAAGGCAGAATCTGTTATCACAAAGGCTCGCCATTGGTGTTGACACGTCTGAGAAGGTTGTACGTTGCCATTGCTGCCCTGAAAATACGACGGCCCTGGTGTGTGTCAGCGCTGTGTGGACGACCAGAACTTCGTCTACCAGTGTGAGAAGCTTCACGAGACCACAGATACCAGCAACGTTGCACAACTGACACAGCGCGTCCTACTTGTGTGGCAGTTCCCCGAAAGGAGCATCTCCGCACTCAGAAGACCACAATTTCACCCGATTCAAACTCGCACAGTTGGCTGTAGGAAGCACGAGTTCGTCTGCATGGAATGGTTGTCTGTTTGTTTCACACGTTTGCACTACCTTGAGCTTTCTGGCTGGGAGCGTTCCCTATTAAGGGGTAGACAGGAATGGCGCTCTGGTAACCATGCGGATACGCCATCTGTTGGCGAACGACTTTGAAACATTTATCAGTTGATCTACTACCTCCCCCCCACCCCCCCCCCCACCCCCCAGGTGGTGTATTCCGTCATCGGGTCAAAATCGACGTCTTTCCAAGTACACTGCATCTTTTTCGCGCAGTGTATGTTCCATCGCAGGTGATACTGCGGATTTGACAATGTAACCATAAGAAAGGCTGCTCATGGTAGACGTGGACAAGCCCGCACCTGTGTGCGGGCCAACAACGCGGGAACGGCGCTCAGCGAGCGCCGTAAGCGGCTTCATCGGCCAAATCGCTGGCGTCGCCTAACTGCGGCCGGTGCATCAGGCCAGCACTAAATCCAGCGACGCCGGGCGACGCCACCCGGCGCCAAACCGGGACGGCGTCGCGCCCTTCCCGCCCACGCACAATTTATGCCGCTCTCCGGGGTCGCGCCATAAATTGGAGACTGCTGTCCCCCGCAGCAATGGCCCCGTTTTAATCCGCGGAATGCTGCCGCTCCGTCGACGGATGAATTATTGCGACCGTCGGACGCTCATTTCCTTCCCTGACATCCGGGCTCAGTGGTCGAAACTACTACTACTTTGACGTAGCTACAGTTCGTGACTCTATGTGACTCTATGTGACTGTGTACAGATGAAGTCTTACATGCGTACGTTGGAGAGTGCGAGGAAGCACTGCTGGGTTATCAAAATGAACTTGGACGTCGTAGAATGCAATAGGTACTGCTAGAGAATTAGAAGACTCGAAGGGAGAGTGTAGTATCGCAACTTACCGATACTACCGGAGCTACTGCCTCGGAGGTTCCTGCAGGCGCCGTGACCAGGGCTTTGAACATCGACACCAATGAGGACGTCCAGGCCGCCGACTAATGAAGACCGTGAGGACGATGTCACAAGCGGCGGGCAACTGGGCAGCAGTCTTAATTGAGACTACTTTCTTGCTGCTAGTTGCTAATCAACCGCCTCCATATCGGCTTCAAACCAAGCCACCGCTTACATTTTGAACATGAATATTCAGCAATGATGGCCGACGGCCTTGTGAAACAGGGCGGAGAAGCCGTCAGACGTTCACTCTGCCCCTCGGGAGAAGGGTGGGAGACTGCCCATGAAGGCGGAAGTATCAGCAACGATCAACGGAGGATGCAGAAATCAATGGAAACCACTGCATTAAAGACACGTAATGTGTATCTCCACAGAAAGAGTGGACTGCAAATGAAAAAGTGTCATGACGATCTCTCCATTGTACTAGTCTTCTACTCGGACCTCCGGGAGAGGAGTGCCGAGGTGGAGATGACTACGAGAAAAAGGCTGAATAACCAACGAATGAATAACGTTTTTGGTATCTCCTGCGGACTGACAGAAGTTTTAACGTGGCAGGAAACCTAGATAATGTGAAAAGGAAAACGCAAAGGCTTACACTAGGTATGGTGGACCGTAGTGAAGTGAAGTGGAAAGAAGAAAAGTACTACTGGTCAGTTGAGTATTGGGTAATACCAACAGCAGTACAGAATGTTAAACGGGAATAGGATTCGTTATGAATAGAAAGATAGACCAGAGAGTGAGTTACTGTCAGTAGCTCAGTGTTAGGTTTGTTCTCATCAAAATCGGCAGCAAAGCAAAGCCAACGATAATAGTTCAGTTATACGTGCTAACATCGGAAAACCGAAGATTAAGATACAGAAGTGGTATACGAGGATATTGAACCGGTAATTCACTACGTAAAGGAAAATGGAATGAAATTGTAGGGGAAGGAGTAGAAGAAACGGTTACAGAAGAATATGCACCTTGTACTAAGAATGAGGGATAAGAAATAATATTTGAGTTCTGGAGTAAATTTCAGCGGCGCGGGATTAGCCGAGCGGTTTGAGGCGCTGCAGTCATGAACTGTGCGGCTGATCCCGGTGGAGGTTCGAGTCCTCCTTCGGGCATGGGTTTTCGTGTTGGTCCTTAGGATAATTTAGGTTAAGTAGTGTGTAAGCTTAGGGACTGATGACCTTAGCAGTAAAGTCCCATAAGATTTCAAACACATTTGAAATTTGTGAATAAATTTCAGCTAGTAATAGCGAATACTCTGTTCAAGAATCACGAGAGGATGCGGTATAACAGGAAAAAACCGGCAGGTACAGGAAGATTCCAGTTAGGTCACATGATGGTCAAGCAAATCAAATACCGTATTGTAAGGTGTACCCTGGAGATCACAATTTAGTAGTGATGAAGACTAGGTGGCCGTTTAACAGGCTAGTCGGGAACAATCAATGCATAATGAAGCGGGATACAGGAATACTAAGGAATGAAGAGATACGCTTGAAGTTCCCTGAAGATACAGATACTGCGATAAGGCATTTCCGTTGAACGAGAATGGACATCTCTAAAAAGGATGAGAAAAAATAGGTGCAAAGAAGATAACTACGAAGAAATCATGGGTATCAGAAGACAGACTGCACTTGTTCGATGAAAGAAGGAAGTACAAAAATGTTCAGGGAAATTCAGGAATACAGAAATGCACGCCACTTAGGAATAAAGTAAATAGGCAGTGCAGGAAACGTAAAGCGAAATGGCTGAATGAAGAATGTGAAGAAATCGCAAAAGAAATAATTGTCGGAAGGATTCATTCAGCATATAAAGAAGTCAAAACAAACTTATATGAAATTAAAAACAAGGGCGGTAACATTAAGAGTGCCATGGGAATTCCACTGTCAAATGCATAGAAGAGAGCTGGTTCGTGGAAAGAGTACATTCAAGGCTCCTGTTAGGGTGGAGACTTGTCTAATGATGTGATAGAAGAATGGAATGAACGCTCTAATGAGTACAGAATATGAACTGGGACTAAACTGAAGAAAGATGAAAGTAATCAGAAGTAGCAGAAATAAGAACAAAATGAACCTTAACGTCAGAACTAGTGATACCGAAATGAATGAAATTAAGGCTTTCTGTTAGATAGGCAGCAAAATAACCCATGAAGGACTGAGCAGGGAGGACATAAGGCATTCCTGACTAAGAGAAATCTACTCGCATTAAACATAGGCCTTAGTTTGAGGAAGACATTTCTGAGAATGTATGGTTCAAATGGCTCTGAGCACTATGGGACTTAACATCTTAGGTCATCAGTCCCCTAGAACTTAGAACTACTTAAACCTAACTAACCTAAGGACATCACACGCATCCATGCCCGAGGCAGGATTCGAACCTGCGACCGTAGTGGTCGCGCGGTTCCGGACTGAAGCACGTAGAACCGCTCGGCCACTCCGGCCGGCCGAGAATGTATGTTTGGAGCATAGCATTATATGGTATTGAAACATGGACTGTGAAAAAACCAGAACGGAAGAGAATCGAAACATTTGAGATGTCTTGCTACAGAAGAATGTTGAAAATAAGGTGGACTGATAAGGCAAGGAGGGAGGAGGTTCTCTGAAGAATCGGCAAGGAAGGATATACAAGGAAAACGCTGACAAGAAGAAGGGACAGGATGGTAGTATATCAGTTAAGACGCGACGGATTAACTTCCATGGTAGTAGAGGGAGCTATAGAGTTTAGAAACTGTTGAGAAAAGGAGACTGGAATACATACAGAAAATAATTGAGGCCGTAGTTTGTAAGTGCTCCTCTGAGATGAAGAGGTTGGCACAGGAGATGAATTCGTGGCGAGCCGCATCAAACTTGTCAGAAGACTGATGACTCAGAAAAAAAAGAAAGTGCTGCAACTCGACTTGTCATGGACTCCACTCCTGGAAGTCTCCTGGAGAAATAATGAGTCAAGCTGCGTCTACACCCGACCATAATAGCGAAAGTGTTACCGGTGCAGGATTTCGTGCACGAACTGACCTCTCGATTACGTCACGCTGGAATATTCCCCAGAACAAGTGTTCCGATGTAATGTACCCCATAACCGAATTAGTTATTGCGTACCTGATGTTTTCGGAAACTTTTAAGCAGCTACCTAAGTACTACGAAACTGATAAATGGTATCAAAATGCTAAAAAAAAAGAGAAATCGTACTCCATATGGACGAACTGAACTGTGAATTACATAATGTTCAGACGAACTTGTGTAACGACACGGTAGTATTGTCCCGCTCACAAGATACAAATTTCTCCATGTGTAGTTAATTTGAAATTTCACACTAAACCTAGCAAGAAGAGAAATACCGGTACTGCAACAACAGCTGCGTGATATTTACTGAAATTACACACGAAAATGGAATAACATATCAACACACCAACGTGTGCTTTTACGTACTGAACTGCCATATTCTGATTGAAACTGATTCAAGTACGTGTTTTATATCAATATTCATACACGAAGATACGCAATAGATGAGACAACGTTCGAATACTGTATCAAAAAGGCACTCAGGTACATACAATACAACAGCACAAAATAAAAATTATTAATTCAGTATTCTTCTTAAACATGCAAAGAAAAGTTAACTATTTTTTAATTTTAATAATACGGCAGTAAAACAGTCGAATACTCGTATGTCTGAAGGCCTATTATTATTGGACCAAATCTTTCAATATAAGTTACTTTAAGTATTTAACGGAAACTTGGAGCTCTACCGATCTATTTCGATGACTCATAAGTCACCTTGACCTTCTTCTACATCTGATCTCCTGATGACCATTAGGTGCTTCAAACAGCAAATAATTTTGCATAACACTGTCAAATTTACTTCCCATTTTTTCATATTATTTATTAACAAACACACTCACGAAGATGAGCTTACTCCCAGTGAATTATGTAGATTTGACAACACAGGCCGGTGACTCCATAGACTTCGAGCAGCCTAACAAAAGTACACTTCATACTTACAGAGACAAGTAACCAATACGGAAAAGCATAAGGTCATAGTCTGATTATTAATATATTTTTTGAAATCTTTATTCTTAACATCTTAACATCTCAACACAAGTCGCCACGTAAGTGATTATTGGGTCCTATGTTGTACAATTATCATTTAACATGCAGCTGTTACAAGTACTGATGTAAAGGATAACTGATGGGCAAGCTACTTCTACCTTTCGTTATTGACTCTACTGTAACTACTTTGTTTTACTACTTAAATCTACTGTACTGCACTGCCCGCGGCGTTACAGGTGTGCCAGGAAACTATAAACCTACTATTCCCCCCATGCTAACCGCACTGCGCGTGCCACTGACACTGGGCTGGTCCAAGGGACTTTAACTTTTGTTGCAGTTTTATCTACTCGGATTGACAAAGAAAGGAACTTCGCTCTTTTAATGTAACCTGCAGCTTATTGTCTGGCTGTTTGCGCTGTTTTAAAGACCCGTGGAGGTCAGAAATAAGAGGACGTTAAAAATATCACATTTTATTTAACCACAAAAAAGACAGAAACGGCTAAAATATAGATTCACATTAAGCACATTATTCTAGTAACAAGTAGCGGCACTCCGGCCTCAGGCCAGAAGTGGCCCATCGGGGCCATCCGACCGCCGTGTCATCCTCAACTCAGGATGCGGATGGAGGGGCGTGTGGTCAGCACACCACCCTCTCGGTCGTTATGATGGTTTTCTTTCACCGGAGCCGCTACTATTCGGTTGAATAGTTCCTCTATTGGCATTACGAGGCTGAGTGCACCCAGAAAAATGGCAACAACAAATTGTGGGCCGGATGGTCACCCATCCAAGTGGAGGCCACGCACGGCAGCGATTAACGTCGGTGATCTGACGAGAACCGGTGTATCTACTGCGGCAAGGTCGTTGCACCAACAAATAGCTGAATGTCTTTAAATAGGTACAAATAACAATTTAATTTTATGATATCCAGTGTTTCTTGAATTCCAATTTTCTGAGAACTCTAATTTTTTAGTTGAAGTATGTTACCAGATAACATGTTATACGTTTCTGGAGTCAGAGAAATTGGAGGTGCAATATAATAACACTGCATTTTAGAAATGGTTACATTTTAAAATTGGAACATTTTACGACATGATTGTTTTGAATATCAATAACTTTTGAAACACAAAATTTTCGGAAGGAAAATTAGCGGGGTCGAATATCGAAGTGCATGACGCCTTTTTTTTTTTTTTTTGTCATCAGTATACTGACTGGTTTGATGCGGCCCGCCACGAATTCCTTTCCTGTGCTAACCTCTTCATCTTAGAGTAGCACTTGCAACCTACGTCCTCAATTATTTGCTTGACGTATTCCAGTCTCTGACTTCCTCTACAGTTTTTGCCCTCTACAGCTCCCTCTAGTACCATGGAAGTCATTCCCTCATGTCTTGGTGGATGTCCTATAATCCTGTCCCTTCTCCTTATCAGTGTTTTCCACGTATTCTTTTCCTCCCCGATTCTGCGTAGAACCTCCTCATTCCTTACCTTATCAGTCCACCTAATTTTCAACATTCGTCTATAGCACCACATCTCAAATGCTTCGATTCTCTTCTGTTCCGGTTTTCCCACAGTCCATGTTTCACTACCATACAATGCTGTACTCCAGACGTACATCCTCATAAATTTCTTCCTCAAATTAAGGCCGGTATTTGATATTAGTAGACTTCTCTTGGCCAGAAATGCCTTTTTTGCCATAGCGAGTCTGCTTTTGATGTTCTCCTTGCTCCGTCCATCATTGTTTATTTTGCTGCCTAGGTAGTAAAATTCCTTAACTTCATTGACTTCGTGACCATCAATCCTGACGTTAAGTTTCTCGCTTTTCTCATTTCTACTACTTCTCATTACCTTGGTCTTTCTCCGATTTACTCTCAAACCATACTGTGTACTCATTAGACTGTTCATTCCGTTCAGCAGATCATTTAGTTCTTCTTCACTTTCACTCAGGATAGCAATGTCATCAGCAAATCGTATCATTGATATCCTTTCACCTTGTATTTTAATTCCACTCCTGAACCTTTCTTTTATTTCCATCATTGCTTCCTCGATGTACAGATTGAAGAGTAGGGGCGAAAGGCTACAGCCTTGTCTTACACCCATCTTAATACGAGCACTTCGTTCTTGATCGTCCACTCTTATTATTCCCTCTTGATTGTTGTACATATTGTATATGATCCGTCTCTCCCTATAGCTTACCCCTACTTTTTTCAGAATCTCGAACAGCTTGCACCATTTTATATTGTCGAACGCTTTTTCCAGGTCAACAAATCCTATGAAAATGTCTTGATTTTTCTTTAGCGTTGCTTCCATTATTAGCCGTAACGTCAGAATTACCTCTCTCGTCCCTTTACTTTTCCTAAAGCCAAACTGATCGTCACCTAGCGCATTCTCAATTTTCTTTTCCATTCTTCTGTATATTATTCTTGTAAGCAGCTTCGATGAATGAGCTGTTAAGCTGATTGTGCGATAATTCTCGCACATGTCAGCTCTTGCCGTCTTCGGAATTGTGTGGATGATGCTTTTCCGAAAGTCAGATGATATATCGCCAGACTCATATATTCTACACACCAACGTGAATAGTCGTTTTGTTGCCACTTCCCTCAATGATTTTAGAAATTCTGATGGAATGTTATTAATCCCTTCTGCCTTATTTGACCGTAAGTCCTCCAAAGCTCTTTTAAATTCCGATTCTAATACTGGATCCCCTATCTCTTCTAAATCGACTCCTGTTTCTTCTTCTATCACAACAGACAAATCTTCACCCTCATAGAGGCTTTCAATGTATTCTTTCCACCTATCTGCTCTCTCCTCTGCATTTAACAGTGGAATTCCCGTTGCACTCTTAATGTTATCACCGTTGCTTTTAATGTCACCAAAGGTTGTTTTGACTTTCCTGTATGCTGAGTCTGTCCTTCCGACAGTCATATCTTTTTCGATGTCTTCGCATTTTTCCTGCAGCCATTTCGTCTTAGCTTCCCTGCACTTCCTATTTATTTCATTCCTCAGCGACTTGTATTTCTGTATTCCTGACTTTCCCGGAACATGTTTGTACTTCCTCCTTTCATCAATCAACTGAAGTATTTCTTCTGTTACCCATTGTTTCTTCGCAGCTACCTTCATTGTACCTATGTTTTCCTTCCCAACCTCAGTGATGGCCCTTTTTAGAGATGTCCATTCCTCTTCAACTGTACTGCCTACTGCGCTATTCCTTATTGCTGTATCTATAGCGTTAGAGAACTTCAAACGTATCTCGTCATTCCTTAGTACTTCCGTATCCCACTTCTTTGCGTACTGATTCTTCCTGACTAATGTCTTGAACTTCAGCCTACTCTTCATCACTACTATATTGTGATCTGAGTCTACATCAGCTCCTGGGTACGCCTTACAATCCAGTATCTGATTTCGGAATCTCTGTCTGACCATGATGTAATCTAATTGAAATCTTCCCGTATCTCCCAGCCTTTTCCAAGTATACCTCCTCCTCTTGTGATTCTTGAACAGGGTATTCGCTATTACTAGCTGAAACTTGTTACAGAACTCAATTAGTCTTTCTCCTCTTTCATTCCTTGTCCCAAGCCCATATTCTCCTGTAAACTTTTCTTCTAGTCCTTCCCCTACAACTGCATTTCAGTCGCCCATGACTATTAGATTTTCGTCCCCCTTTACATACTGCATTACCCTTTCAATATCCTCATACACTTTCTCTATCTGTTCATCTTCAGCTTGCGATGTCGGCATGTATACCTGAATTATCGTTGTCGGTGTTGGTCTGCTGTCGATTCTGATTAGAACAACCCAGTCACTGAACTGTTCACAGTAACACACCCCTTGCCGTACCTTCCTATTCATAACGAATCCTACACCTGTTATACCATTTTCTGCTGCTGTTGATATTACCCAATACTCATCTGACCAGAAATCCTTGTCTTCCTTCCACTTCACTTCACTGACCCCTACTATATCTAGATGGAGCCTTTGCATTTCCCTTTTCAGATTTTCTAGTTTCCCTACCACGTTCAAGCTTCTGACATTCCACGCCCCGACTCGTAGAACGTTATCCTTTCGTTGATTATTCAATCTTTTTCTCATGGTAATCTCCCCCTTGGCAGTCCCCTCCCGGAGATCGGAATGGGGGACTATTCCGGAATCTTTTGCCAATGGAGAGATCATGACACTTCTTCAATTACAGGCCACATGTCCTGTGGATACACGTTATGTGTCTTTAATGACGCCTTAGTGACTAGCAAATTTTGAGACTGCATTAAGAAAATCGTTTCTACATGAACTATTTATACTACTATCATAAACAGTCTAAATATTACACCCTGACAGCATTGACAAGAATTTGTAGATCACATATTTTCAAAGTACTTGTTTTGTATGTGAAATAGTAAACAAAAAAAGAACTGTTTAAGAAGTCGGGTTATAGGAAGAGGACATTTACAACTTGGTACAATTCAAACTGGCAGGGAAACAAAATATTCGCTTCTTGCATTCATTATTGTCAGTATAGTCTTTCAGTGATTCACGGAAAATACTCAGGAAACATCAATAGCGCCCTATGCCAGGTGACAGTGGATTAGCAAAATGACAAAGCTGCCAGAGTACAGTTGTAAAAATCAGCTGTATTAATATGAGAAAATTCATACTCTGCCACTTTCATACCTTTCTACATACCGTTGTTACTCTGACGGTGTTGAAGAAGATGACGATGGCTTCCATGGGGGCGTCAAATGGCTGAAGACTATAATGTTGCACAGTCTGATTCGGAGCATCGAGCTGACTTCAGTGCACTAAACGTCAAAGTAGCGAAATTATCTGGAGTTGCCAATATCAGGTTATGATTTTGTATTAAGAAATTAGGGAATTATATAACTGCGCAGACCCTCGCTGCCAGAGTCATTTGACATGAAAATTTCCTGAGTAGGGCACCGCATCATAATGTAAACAACTACACTGGCGAAACCAACGCTACCGCCAAGGTTATAGCGGCCTTCCTCTGCGTATACTGCTCAGTAGATACAGGTAAAGCCTCTGTTATTTTGTGCGAAACTTTGTTTTCTCCAGAATAATTGTTTACATTATGACGCTGTACTATTCTCAGAAGACTTTTATGCCAATTATGGAACTGGCCAACTCTACAATGGTTCAAATTGCTCTGAGCACTATGGGACTCAACTGCTGTGGTCATCAGTCCCCTACAACTTAGAACTACTTAAACCTAACTAACCTAAGGATATCACACACACCCATGCCCGAGGCAGGATTCGAACCTGCGACCGTAGCAGCAGCGCGGCTCCGGGCTGGAGCGCCTAGAACCGCACGGCCACCGCAGCCGGCAACTCTACAATAATACATAGGGTTTATGAACAGGTTTTTGAGCCACACGGGAGAAATCATAATGTACGGATGCGACAATTTGTACGAGTATTTTCGCAAGTCGATGACGAGGGCGGTGCATTAATAATTTACACCGATGTGAAACCAATATAATGACTTCTGCTCACAGGGAGATGAAATGGGTGGAGATCGGCCACGTGGCTTGGCGAGGAAAGTACAAGGTGGGTTTAATTAGACTTTTGCTACTTGAACCAGCATACACAGAAAACTAAGGGCACTCAGCTTTACAGGAGTGACGTTCAGGCAGTGCGCTGCAGGGTTTGTGTTTTCAGGGTTAGTGTCATGACTCGCTGTTAGGTGCCAGTAGTGGTAAGGTGACATAGGGTTGACACCCAAGCACCACTGTGTATTACGATTGCAGACACTCAACTGAGTTTGGAAAAGGTAATCAAAGCTTTACTCGTAAATATGCTTTATCAAAACAACAGCAACGATGCTGTTGTTCTTTCCGACCACCAACGCATTAGAGGAATAAAGTGAGCTTTTCATGCCGTAGTGGGGTTGAAGAACACGTTCTGGAGTAAGAATTAATTGGCAATTGGGGAAGAGACTCTGGACGAAGCCGGCGGCCAATTGCGCCACAAGCTCCTGAAGACGTTTCTGTTGCCATGGAAGAGAACGCTGGGAGCAATGTGCGATATTTAAGGCGAAGATTAGCATAGCGAGGGAGGTAGCCAAAATCACACCTGAAATGTTTCGGGCAGTAATAGAGCAAAGTCAGATTCCATCAGGCAGAGTCCATATTTCTAAATTTCAGGAAAGCATTTAACGGTGCCCCATTGCATGCTGTTAACGAAGGTATAATTATGTGAAATAAATGGCTCGAAGGCTTCTTGAGTAATAACCGGCAAGTGTCCACCAGAGACAGGAGTTTCGTAAGGAGTGCCCCAGGGGAGTGTGATCGGGCAGCTGTTGTTCTCTATGTACATAAACGATGTGGCGGACAGGGTAGGCAGCAATCTGCGGCTGTTTGATGACGATGCTGTGGTATACAGTAAGTAATGGCAGCTATCTCTAACTGTGGAAAAATGTAAGTCTGCGGATGAGTAGGAGCAACAAGCCTGTTGTGGTATCGATAGTTCCGATGCCACAGCGTAGGTTGGCACTACGAAAGCGGTCGATCTGCACCGCCGACAACGCCCTCTAGTCGTCGCTGTGCAGCTTTACGAGCGCCGCTCCAGTTTCGCACAGTTCATGAAGACCAGACGGCCGATGACCACCGCTTTAGCTTAGCTTGCTATTGAGACTTTCTTATCTGGACTTTGGCTTCGCACCTATGTGCTCACCTGTACAAAAGATACGTATTCCTTTATATATATTCATGCACCAGTATAAACCTCTTTTGCTTTACTTGCAGTACCGACGTGATTTACCTCCCCTGCTCCTACTCACTTCCATTCATTCGGCCTCTTTGTCGGATTTCAGAAGCAGACCCACGCACCGCCTTCCAGGCGGGATACAAAACCTGTAATTCTCGGTTACTGTATTACTAGCGTCCCCTTTGGCACAGTCAATTCTTTCAAATACCTGGGCCTATCGTTGCGAAGTAATATGAAATGGAACGAGCATGTGAGAACTGTGTTAGGGAAGGCGAATATTCAAATCCGGTTATTGGGAGAGTTTTGGAAAAGAGCGGTTCGTCTGTTATGGAGACCGCATATAGGACGCTTTTGCGGCGTACTCTTGAGTACGACTCGAGTGTTTGGGATCTGTACCAGGTCGGAATGAAGGAAGACATCGAAGTAATTCAGAAGAGAACTGCTAGATTTATTACCGGTAGGTTCGAACAACACATAAGTGTTACGTAGATGCTTCGGGATCTCTTCATGGGAATCCCTGGAGGGAATGCGAAGTTCTTTTGGAGAAGCTCTATTGAGAAAATTTAGAGAATCGGAATTTGAAACTAACTGCCACATGATTCTACAGCCACCAACATACACTGCGCGAAAGGGCCACGAAGATAAGTTGCGAGAAACTAGGACTCATCTGGAGGCATATAGAAGTTGTTTTTCCCTCGCTCTATTTGCGAGTGAAACAGGAAATGAAATGACTGGTAACGATACATGTACCCTCCGCCACGCACCATATGGTGACTTGCGACGTATCTATGTAGATGTAGATGTTGATATGGTTCCAAGCTGGAGTGAATAGCGATGGCCATTACACTGAACAATGTTTGTTACTTGGAAGGTAAATATCGTATGCAATTAGCAAACGTCACAAAAAGTATTTCTTTCAATGGTTTACTCGTTACGTCTTTTACGCACGTCTTTAAAAATATTTAGACGATCCTACGTTCGCTGGTTAGTCATGCGGCCCTGTCAAGTAGCGAAAGAGGGACGTAAAGCGAACCATTCTAGCGACAAAAAATGGCTCTGAGCACATGGGACTTAACTGCTGAGTCATCTGTCCCCTAGAACTTAGAACTATTTAAACCTAACTAACCTAAGGAAATCACACACATCCATGCCCGAGGCAGGATTCGAACCTGCGCCGTAGCGGTCGCGCGGTTCCAGACTGTAGCGCCTAGAACCGCTCGCCCACTTCTAGCGACAATATGGGCCGCAGATGGGGACGTCCTCTGACATAAACGACTTTGAAAAAGGGAAGAGTGCTACGGCTCGATGTCTGGCAATGAGCACTTAGGAAACTGCGAAGCTGATTGGGTATCCGCGTGATTCACTCGTGAGCATCTATGAAAAGCGGCTGAAGCACAGTGAAACCAGAGTAGGGGAGAAGCTGTTGGTCTCCACAGAAGATGGATGCTGGATGGGTTGCAAGTAGCAAATCTGAGGACAGAATACAGTGTTGGTGCAAGCACAAGTGTTCCCAAGTACGCCGTTTTGCCCACACTGTTGAACTTAGGACTTCGCAGCAGACGACGGCTGCATGTACTCATGTACGAACGACATTGTCAGTGGTTTGAGGAGCACGACAGCGAACCCACTCTGACGTCTTTACCACGAGATTCACCTGATCTGAACCCAATGGAACACATCTTGGATGCTATCGGACTCCAGCTCGGCAGCCCTAAATTATCAGCCAGTAATTTACGGGATTGCATGACATTTTCAAAGGGGAGCGGGGGTAGTTTTTTAGTAATAGAATGCGGCTTCGTGATTGTGAAAGAGGTGTCCTGGATGTAATATCACCCAGCGGAGAAACACAGCGTTGCCCAAGTATGGGTGGCCCAGATAAAAGTAGCCCCTGTAAGTATAAAGGAAATGCAGAGAAATTACAGAAACGAAGAGCTGAAGTGGACCTACCATTTATTTACAATGAAAAATACATTTATAAATTTTGTACGTGACCTCTTGCAACATCAGTACATAGCTGAGCACGTGTAAGCATATTCAGATACACCCGGCAGTTCAGAAATCGATGGTGGCAACTTCACTGCTGATGTCTTTCGGTTCTTGTATTGTGTGTGGATATGTTTCTTAGACCTTGTTCTTCAAGAGCTACCTCAGGAAAAATCAGAAGTTGTTAGATCCGACGAAAATGATGGTCATAAATGATTGCTGGCAGTTCGTTTCTCAGTGAAGACGTCCTGGACTCATTCCATGGATGCCTTAGACGTGAGTCATGTTGCCCCACGTTGCTGGAAGAAGCAGTATTGTCTTTCATATTCAGTGAATTGGGCAAACCTATATAACAAATTTCCATCAACCGTGTTGATGATATTGTCAGAACATATCGGTCCAATGATACATGTTCCTGTTACACCGCACCAAATGCCGATTTCTTAATCATGGACTGGTCGCTGACGCATAATGTTAGGACTCTCCGTTGCCCAGTTTCTCGTGTTCTGTGAATTCACATGACAGGAAAGATGAAACCATGCTTCATCGCTCACGATGTATTCTAAAGCCTAGTGCAGCAATCTCCAAGCTTCTATCTGTCACCCTCCCGTAACCGCTGCACAACTGTGACGTGATATGGCTTCAGATTAAGACTTCTCAGTATCTGATGGCAATTTCTCCTACTTATATGCACCTGTTGGGCCAGTTTAAGTGTAGACCTCCGTGGGCGCTGAATATTCCTTCGGCGAATATCTCCAATAACTTCTGGTGTGCGAAGTGAAGGAATTCTTTCACGTTTCACATTTTTCACAGATCCATAGATGAGCCAATTTTAATACAGACTCCGTATTGCTCTCTTTACTGGCAGTCCTCTATCCGGATATCTGACCCCGAAAACTTTGCGAGTTTCCTTAATCGAACGTGTTTTCGCATATGCTTCTACAATTTCAACAATTTAAATTCTTTCTTCTATCGACAAAGTCATTCAGCAGACCGCAAAGAGGTGATTCACTGATGAAGACTGCTGACAACCGATAATTTCATAAAACCGCCCATTGTTGTAGCTGTTTATTTCATTACTGCATTCACGTTCAGAGGAGAGGCGGGCCAGTTTTAACTTCATCACCTTTAGCTGTACGTCAACACCCGCACCAAACCGCGTCTGGCCTCGTGCTTAAGGTTTATGACGTCATATCTGCTGACATTTGTGGCGTAGAACGATATAATTTTGTAGGTACATTCAGCGGCATGTATAGATACTGTCTGCAAAATGCATTGCAAAAGGAGTTAGTAGCAACGAAGCAATAAGTTTAAACGTCATACATGATGCAGCAGTTATTCACCCATCTCATTGCTTATGTCAAGTATTTCCTGAACTATGTGCTGTACAATTATACAATATTGAGGCACATTGAGCGGCACATGTGGATACTATCTACGAAATTTATTTCGAATAGAGTTGTTAGCAGAGAAGTAATAAATTTTAACGTCGTGTATGATGCGGCAGTTTTCAGGTATCTTACTCTTATTACGTCGAATCTCGTGAACTATGTATCGAAAAATTGTATAATTTTGCACTTACATTAAATGATAGGCTATATGTGCAACTTGTCTGTAAAAGGTAACGCGGAAACAGTTGGTAGTAGAGACGTAATAAGTCAAAATGTTATGCGGTACTTTTAGTACATGTACAGTGTAAAAACAGTAAGCGATAAACAATTTTGGTTTCATGATTTGTAGCGGTTGCCAGTGAGAAAAAGTTTCATAAAGGTTTGAAGTTATGTGTAAAGTTTATTACAATTCGCTAAATGCTCTTATTCTTAAATACTGAATGAATGAATTATGGGAATCTACGCGTCATGGGCTACGTTCCTTCTTCGTCCCCTTCCTCAGCCCTTTGAAAGATGGTTCTTACCCCGGCAGCCACTCTTGACTGACAATAAAGTATACATTTACTAAGTTTCGTTGAAATCAGTCCAGTGGTTTAGGAGGAGAAGTGGAACGTACATGCTCACACTCTCTCTCTCACACACACACACACACACACACAAACACACACACACACACACACACACACACACACACACATATACACATAAATACATACATACACTCACACACATACCTACATACACATATTTTTATAATGTGTATGAATTATCTACGTGCCACTGAGGTTTTGTGAGGTTTGTGGCTTTAGAACAGACATGCCATTGTGTTTTTGTGAGGTATGTGGATTTAGAACGGATCTGAAACTAGTGGGCTAGATTTTTCGTTTGGCTGCGAAAATTTTGTAATTTCTTAGGGAGTCTTGTTTTCACTCCGATGTTGGTGTTTTAACTGGTTGTGTTGCAATAAATGCAAACTTAAGGTGAAGCTCGTGGGTGATCCATATTTCCTGGTTCCTCATCCTCAGTAATGCTAGAATTACATTTTTATTTAAAGCTTGTGTTAAGATTTTTCGGTGAGTTACTGGGAGAAAAGAAAAGGAGGTGCTGCAATGGGCCTTTGGAGCCGAAGGCCCATTCGTGTACCCTTGATGACTGCACAAGACAAAGCTTTACGCCTCACCTTGGGCCGGCATCACCGACACTGGACTGTTAATGAGTGGAAACATATTAATTGGTCGGCCGGGTCTCGTTTCAAATTCTATCGAGCGGAGGTATGTGTTCGGGTGTAGAGACAACCTAATGAATTTACGGACCCTTCGTGTCAGCAGGGGACTGTTCAAGCTGTAAGACTATGTGTGCGGGTACAGGAGGGGTGGAGGGGGTCCAGTTGGAATAATATGGGACTCCTGATACTAGATACGACACTGACAGGAATCACGCACGTAAGCATCCTGTCTCATCACCTGCATCCATTCACGTCGAGTATTCCGACGGTCTTGGGAAATTCCAACAGTACAATGTGACACCCCAGACGTCCAAAATCGCTACAGAGTGGCTCCAGAAACACTCTTTTGAGTTTAGAAACTTCCGCTGGCCACAAAACAAAAAAATTGCTCTAAGTACTATGGGACTTAAGATCTAAGGTCATCCGTCCCCTAGACTTAGAACTACTTAAACCTGAAGACATCACACACATCCAAGCCCGAGACAGGATTCGAACCTGCAACCGTAGCAGCAGCGCTGTTCCAGACTGAAGTGCCTAGAACCGCTCGACCACAGCGGCCGGCGGCCACCAAACTCCCAAGACATGAACATTATCGAGTATACCTGGGATGCCTTGCAAAGTGCTGTTCAGAAGACAGCTCCACCCCCGTCGTACTCTTACGGATTTATGGGCAGTCATGCAGGATTCATGGTGTCAGTTCCCTCCAGCACTACTTCAGACGTAAATGGAGTCCATGCCACGTCGTGCTGCGGCACTTCTACGTGCTCGCGGGGGCCCTACATGGTATGAAGAATTTACAAAAGAGTATTGTGACGGTTCAAGGATCGTGAAGAACTTTAATCAGTATGCTGACGAAAAGCACAGATTTTTTTTTACTTGGTAAATACTCCTATGGCATATTTAT
The DNA here is from genome assembly GCF_021461385.2 of Schistocerca piceifrons. Lineage (NCBI taxonomy): Eukaryota > Metazoa > Arthropoda > Insecta > Orthoptera > Acrididae > Schistocerca > Schistocerca piceifrons. Next base: position 438,607,148 of record NC_060143.1, read on the forward strand.
GCTGGGAAATATTAATTCCAAATATAGCAGCACCTGCTTGCCAGATACCACTGATTCTCCAATTTTGTTGAGCGCCTGTTTAAACAGCATGCAACGAAGGAAGTCAGTATCTTAACTTGATGACATTTCAGGAAACATAGAAAATAATTACGCTTCTTCGCCACATTCTTCGCCAAATGAGGCGAACCTTAACATATTCACGAAATTGATGATAAAGAATCTAACCCTATAAACTATCGGACGAATTTGTGTACACCCTTTTTAGTACAGGCCGTACGTAGTAAATAGTAGTCGTTATGGACTGTCGTGGTTTCCCATTACGTGATGTCCCCTGAAGAGCCCCGTCCGCTCGTGTACTGAGTGGGTCGCCAGTCTCGCTCGCGTAACAGCTTCATTAGCCTCCACATGCGGGGAACTCACTTGCGAGTTCCACTTTATGTGTTTGGAGTTTGTTGTCTGAGAGCTCACCACACTCTAGCAGAGTGGATGGGATACTCCAGGCGCCGCACGACGCTTATCCAGGCAGGAAGGTACATTAAGCAGAAAGCCATATCAACGACAAGATTAATTTGAGAAATCCTAATATGTGTTAGCATTAAAAAAACTGATACAATGTGTGTACAGGAAGTGCGGGATGTTGCATTTCGTTCACATGAGAATGCTTTATTCATAGAAATATTACCACCTATATATCCAAATCGATTCATGCCTCTTTACTACAGTTTTATATTACTACGTAGGGGTTAACTATACTTCCATGGGTGCAGAATAACAAGGACTTTAAACAGGCGAAGATAATAACTGAATTAAAATCTTGATAATGATTCTATTCCATACACATACTCAAAAGATTAATCCATACTGAAAAAGTGTTATCCTCTATACAGGGTAGACGGAAAAATATTTAAAAGCTTGTGAGAATGTTGCAGGTAGATTGTATTGAGGCTTAATTGTTAGGAAAAAAATCAGTATAGGCCTACTGCCCCCGTTCTGAGTATTTATCTTTGAAGTCAGCCAGTCAGGATAGTGTGCAGGCAAATTTAAGCAGCCCGATGTGTCCTTCGTTTGGTTTCCTAAATCAGAACAACAGACTGATACAAAAATTGGACATGGGACAGTAGTGAGATCGAGCCCGAGACAAAGGCTGAGCAGTCTCATGCATTATCATCTTCGTTATTGGAAGAACTGACGATAATTTTATTAGACGTGCCACTTGAATTTTGCACACCGAACAGTGTGACTGGCTAACTTCGATGCTAATTAACTCAGAAACTCTGCAACACCCTTACAAGCTTATCAGACTGTTTGTGACCACCCTGTACATACTTATTGTCTATCTAATGCGAATTTTCCAAACCAACCACCCGTAAATCCTAAAGAAAAAGCCAACAGTCTAAAATATTATTTCAATATCTTAGTCAAATTTCATTCATAGCAACATATCGTGTAAAATACACTAAAATAAAAATCGTTGCGATCCCTATTTTTCATTGCAACGTTTCTAAATATTTAGTTACTTACTAAATATCACAATACCTACACTGAAGCGGCAAAGAAAGTGGTATTGGCTGGTTCAAATGGCTCTGAGCATTATGGGACTCAACATCTGAGGTCATCAGAGCCCTAGAACTTAGAACTACTTAAACCTAACTAACCTAATGACATCACACATATCCATGCCCGAGGCAGGATTCGAACCTGTGACCGTAGCGGTCGCTGGTATTGGCGTACGTATTCAAATACAGAGATGTGTAAGCAGGCAGAATACGGCGCTGCGGTCGGCAGTGCCTATATAGGACAAGTGTCTGCCAGAGTTGTTAGATCGGTTATTGCTGCTACAATGGCAGGTTATCAAGATTTTTAGCGAGTTTGAACGCGGTGCTATAGCCGGCGCAAGACGAATAGGACACAGCATCTCCGAGATGGCGATGATGTGGGGATTTTCCCGTACGGCCATTTCACGAGTGTACCGTGAATATCAGGAATCCGGTAAAACATCAAATCTCCGACATCGCTGCGGCCGGAAAAAGATTCGGCAAGAACGGGACCAACGACGACTGAAGACAATCTTTCAACGTGACAGATGTGTCACCCTTCCGCAAATTGCCGCAGATTTCAATGTCGGGCCATCTACAAGTGTCACCGAGGGCGAACCATTCAACGAAACATCATTGACATGGGCTTTCGGAGCCGAAGGCCAACTCGTGTATCCTTGATGATGCGCGACACAAAGCTTTACCCCTCGCCTTCACGGATCAGCACCGACATTGGGCTGTTGGTGACTGGAACCATGTTGCCTAGTTGGACGAGTCTCGTTTCAGTTGTATCGAGCGGGCGGACGTGTACGGATATGGAGACAACCCCCTGAATCCATCGAACCTGTATGTCAGCAGGAAACTGTTCAAGCTGGTCAAGGCTCTATAATGGTGTGAGGAGTGTGCAGTTGGAGTGATATGGGACCTCTGATACGTCTAGATACGACTCTGATAGGAGTCACGTACGTAAGCATCCTGTCTGATCACCTGCATCCATTCATGTCCGTTGCGCATTCCGACGGACTTGGCCAATTCCAGAAGGGTAATGCGATACCCGATACGTCCAGAATTGCTACAGAGTGGCTCCAGGATCACTCCTCTGAGTTTAAACTCTTCTGATGGATACTAAACCTCCCAAACACGGCCATTATGGAGCATATCTGGGATGCCTCTTGCAACGTGTTACCCAGAAGAGATATCCACCCCGTCGTACTCTTACGGGTTTATGGAGAGGTCCGCAGGATTCATGGTTTCAATTCCGTCCAGCACTACTTCAGAAATTAGTCCAGTCCAGGTCACATCGTGTTGCTGCACTTCTGCGAGCTCACGGGGGCCCTACACGATATCAGGCAGGTGTACAAGTTTCTTTGGCTCTTGAGTGCATAACAGTTAACGGAGTTATGGTCATTTCACCATGGAGCTGGTATATAAAACTACAAGTAAAGTAGAAATTTAATGTTTATTTCTACCGAATATATTTTGTAAAATCATCTGAGAAATACTGCAGGGTGTGGATCGAACGTGTCATTGCGGTGCCTCGCCAGGCCTGCACCGCTCGGGTTGCGTCACAACGAACGTGCCTCGGCCTTCTCTTGGGGCGGTTGTGGTCAGCCGCGCGGAGTGGCAGCGCGGTCTTGGGGTCATGTCGCGGATTGCGCGACCCCTCCCACCGGAGGTTCGAGTCCTCCCTCGGGCATGGGAGTGCGTGCGTTGTTCTTAGCATAAGTTAGTTTAAGTAGTGTGTAAGTCTATGGACCGATGACCTCAGTAGTTTGGTCCCTTAGAAATTCACACACATTTGAACATTTGGTGGTGGTCATTCTCTGCTGTATGATGTCTTGCGGATGCTGTATGTAAGGACATGGAGTCAGCACGCCGTTCTCGCAAGCTTTTTCGGAACTTGGGAGATGCTACTTCTCATTCAAGCAGCTCCTCAGCTGGCTCGAGGAGACTGAGTTCACAGCGTTCCACTCTTCTCACCACGGAATAATCTCTGACAGTAATGGGAATTTAACCATAGTCCTCCACCCGAGGTTCAGCCACACTGAGGACCCGGCAATGGCAGCGGATTCTACAAACGAAAATGACTTCATAATTAGGTATTTCTCTATCAGGTATTCCTCTTGCGTAACGTCTTTCATTAGGATGTACAGCAAATTACTCACATCAAAAAAAGTTTTGTATTATCCCGATCCTAGGAACTCCTGAAGATAGACGTCGACTGTGGATATTGTATCACAGACACAGTTCGTTTAACTGTGCTGAGATGTCACTAAACCCCCCTCCCTCCAAAGATGTAAACAACCATGCATGGGCAGCGCCTATTAGACGGAGGATTCCAACAGCCGATCAGTTCCAGTCTTTCCACCAGGAAGGAGGTACACGGCTCGTGGTGTCTTAGTTCAACCATGCCAAGATTGTCAATGCCGCGGTTCGATCGCGTCTGCATTTTTTACTTTGTGCCAGGAAGGTCTCTCAACAACGGAAGTGTCCAGGCATCTCGGAGTGAAACAAAGCAATGCTGGTCGGACATGGAGGAGATACTGAGAGACAGCAACTGTCGGTGACATGCCTCGCTCAGGCCGCCCAACGGCTACTACTGCAGTGTATGATCGCTACCTACGGATTATGGTTCGGAGGAACCCTGACAGCTACGCCACCATGTTGCATAATGCTTTTCGTGCAGCCACAGGACGTCATGTTACGACTCAAACTGTGCGCATGATACGCAACTTCAAGCTAAGAATTCGCATCACGTTCTCTTCACCCATGAGTGTCGCATATGCCTGCAACCAGACAATCGTCGGAGACGTGTTTGGAGGCAACCTGATCAGGCTGAACGCCTTAGACACACTGTCGAGCGAGTGCAGCAAGGTGGAGGTTCCCTGCTGTTTTGGGGTGGCATTCGTGAGGCCGACGTACGCCACTGGTGGTCATAGAACCACCGTAATGGCTTTACGATACCTGAATGTCATCCTCCGACCGATAGTGCAGGCATATTGGCAGCATATTGGCGAGGCATTCGTTTTCATAGGCGACGACTCGCGCCCATCGTGCTCATATTGTGAATAACTTCCTTCAGGATAACGACATCGCTCGACTAGAGTGACGAGCATGTTCTCCGGACAGGAACCCCATCAAACATGCCTCGGATAGATTGAAAAGGGCTCTTTATGGACGATGGGACACACCAATCACTCTGAGGGATCTATGTCGAATCGCCGTTGAGGAGTGGGACAATCTGGACCAACAGTGTCTTGATGACTTGTGGATAGTATGCCAAGATGAATACAGGTATGCATCAATGCAAGAGGACGTGTTACTGGGTATTAGACGTACCTTTGTGTATAGCAATCTGGACCACCACCCTGAGGGTCTCGCTATATGGTGGTACAACATCCAATATTTGGTTTTCATGAGCAATAAAAGGGGCGGAAATGATGTTTATGTTGATCTCTATTCGACTGTTCAGTACTGGTTCTGAAACTCTCGGAACTGAGGTGATGCTAAATCTTTTTTGATATGTGTACATATTTCCGATATACCGTCGATTAGAACAACGACGGCCGCCCGTGGTGGCCGAGCGGTTCTAGGCGCTTCAGTCCGGAACCGCGTGACTGCTACGGTCGCAGGTTCGAATCCTGTCTCGGGCATGGATGTGTGTGATGTCCTTAGGTTAGTTAGGTTTAAGTAGTTCTAAGTTCTACGGGACTGATGACCTCAGATGTTAAGTCCCATAGTGCTCAGAGCCATTTGAACCATTTGAACCAGAACAACGACCAACACAATAAGAAAAAATACTTCTGCCTAGAGTCGCACGTTTTTTGTCTAATGACTACTGGTTTCCATAGCAGATACTATCATCAGGGCATACCCAGGTGATCAGTCGTGAACCCCGCTTACCCAGGTTGTATAAGAGCTGAACTGAGTTAGCCGACTTCGCATTAGCCGACTTCGCACCAGGGGATGGCTTGTTGGACACCGAAACTGACTGTCAGTAGGCAAAATAAATTTTCCAACTAACAAAGCGTACAGCCATTTTTATTTATTTTTCAGAGTTAACCTTGGTTTTCAATACCGCTAATGGAATCTTTTTCGGAAGAACAAGGAGTTACTTCGATTACATTGCGTACAACGTTTTCCACCATCACGAGCTGAGGCGCTGTCGTCACATACAGGCAATATGATTAAAAATCCGCAAAACTGTAAGAGACACATTTGGCTATTGAATATGCGAAAGTTTTGAAGTTAGTCTGTTTAATAAGAGTTTCCATGGGTTTTAATCATATTGTATGTATGTGATGAGAGTGCCTCAGTTCGTGACGAATGCAACATGTTTTACGTAATGCAATCCGAGTAACTTCTTGTTCTTTCTAGAAGATACCTTCATGGTATTGAAACCGGGGTTTAGTCTAAAAGTAAAAAATGAAATCGACAACTAAATGACTGTGTACTTTGTTGACTGGAAACATATACACAGTTGGTGCCTAGAGCCTTGTTCAGTATTGTAGAATAAAAGTGCGACTGTAGGCAACGGCAAAAATTTTTACTGGTGGGTAGTACCGTACACACGGCCAGTTCTCCGAGTCTATAGTTTATGGCACTGTACATATGACGTTTATTTGGGATCACTATTGATGTAACTTTACTGGTAGGTCTCATAGTTGCTTGCTCACAAAAGTCTTTTTTCCATAGTCTCGAGAACAACACCTTTTAAAACACTGTGACATAGAGAGTGAGAAGTCAGTACGTCAATTAACAACTACGCGGCGCAAAGTTTGTAGGAATCCGCTATGAAAATGTACCGCTTGTGTGTCTCACTGCATGTTGGCTGTTATCTAAATCACAATTAAATAATACGGTTCTGTATATTTACGGACGTAATGCAAATTGCGTTCCCCTCCAGCCATTAAACAAAACAAATGTGGTAATATTTATTTAGGTACAGGATTTCATAAAAGTGGAAAGCTCTGTGGGCAGCGTTTGACACAAATGTCACTGGCGTACTGACGCATGCTACTGCGTAGACAGTTATGCATTTACGTGTTTCGCTTGTGGCTCTGGCTGCCCACGTAAAATGCTCTGTGATATAATGACGATCATCCAAGTCTGACATTTCAGTGCATATGAGTTGTTTTTTTATGCTAAAGTTTATTTCCTAAAGTGACTCCCATACTGCAGTCATTGAACTGCAAATATTATATCACGTATCACGAACAGTGTTTCGGAATGTTTTTCCAAGCAATTGAGTTTATCTTAAAGGAAATATCTAATGGAGAGAAGTAAAGCAAATGAAAATAAAAGTTGAGCAAACAGTGTTAAAATTACCCCAAAATTTATCAGTATCGAATCAGAGTGTATAGGAATTTACGTGGCTGGTGAAATTCTGTCAGGAAAGCTGATTTACTGATAGAATTCATCCACTGGAACAGGTGTCCAATGAGAAGATGTTGTGGTAAATGGAACTTTTGCATATGCATACCGAGCTATCACATAAAATTGAGAACTTCTCCAGAACTGCAGCTATCAACGTTGAAAGCGATAAATTGTTTCGATGACAGTATCGGATAGCGAGTGACCATTTCATTGAAGTAAAATTTAGATCTGCACCTACATCTATCCCTTCACAAGGTACTGTACAGTGTATGGAGGAGAGTATTTCATACCAAAGTTTTCGATTTTATGTCTTATTCGGTAGGTGTGTTCATCGAGGGAAAATTGACTGTATGGCTCTGAAAGGACTCTGATGTCTCTCATCTTATTCTCGTGATCTGTATGAGACACACGAGGAGCTTTCCCTATTGATTTACACGTAATTCTTTTCAATCATTCATGGTGCGCCGTTTGATTTATTACAGCTACAAGTGTGTAGTAGCTTGGTCTATCCGTTTGTTGTAAGATAATCACTAAACTTTAATCCCCTCACAGTGTAAATAATTTTCCGATTGCTGTCGTTGTGTGTGTAGAAAACATGGAGTGTGATCATGGATAACAGTGCTGGATGACACATTTTGGATGGTGGGGCTGGTGGGAGGGGGGGGGGGGGCACTGTGGATATTAACAGGCGAACAGTGGCAGTGTGTGAAAAGAGTGGACCGTCACGAAAGGTGCACTTGGAACCTGACATAGCCCGTCCCCCTATGAGTTGGAAAACCGCGGCTGCCATCGCTAAAATGGGGCTCCAAGTGCTGCCACTGTGTTCTCCTGAGCCGGCCGGGGTGGCCGTGCGGTTCTAGGCGCTCCAGTCCGGAGTCGCGCTGCTGCTACGGTCGCCGGTTCGAATCCTGCCTCGGGCATGGGTGTGTGTGATGTCCTTAGGTTAGTTAGGTTTAAGTAGTTCTAAGTTCTAGGGGACTTATGACCACAGCAGTTGAGTCCCATAGTGCTCAGAGCCATTTGAACCATTTTTTGTTCTCCTAACTTCACCCCTCCTGACTACCTCGTATTCGGGTCTATGAAGAAACGTGGGCATCGTTTTTCAGAGTGAGGATATGGGGGCACCTGTCCTGCAGTGGATGCAACAGATTCCAAAAAATTAGTTCTAGGAGGTTCTGCATAATCTGTAGAGACCAAGGCAGGGGAAATGGATACCTGTTTCAGCGATGGCAGCCGTTGTTTTCTGACCCGTAGCAGGAGGATTGTTATCGTGTTGCAAAAGCACTTTTCGTGATGGAGTACTACTGTCCGTGAACATCTGCAGTGTTTACACCATCCTTCCATAGAGAACGCGTCGTCCAGCGCTGCCGTTGATGATTACACTCAATGTTGTTCTCTGCATGACAGCAGTTGGGAAAACGGGCCGTTCTACGGAGGGATTGCCCTAATAGTGAAGGTTTTGCCATCTACGGTTAGACCACAGTACTACATAAGTGTAAGTGTAATAATTGTTCGATGATGCGAATAGATAAAATGCAGACCAGTGAGGAACACCCCTCGTATAACAGTGATAGTATAATCGTAGCACAGCGTTCTGCGACTTTAAGTAATTTAAAGTGCCTCAACAGGCTTTAGGGAGAATGCGTTGTGTTTTCAACCAACGATTCCAATTAAGGCGCCGTTGGAATTTGTGTTACACTTTCGCCTTGGCTATACGGACTAGTTACAAATCTATAAAGCATCTCCGAATTCGATTCGATTTATAACGACACCAGACACAGGAATAAGACCCTTGAATTGGTGGCAATATCGTCTCCTATGCGATTTCGTTCACGTAAACTCTTCCATACAAATCTACATCGTTCATTCACCTTTCATTATCAGGAAATATGTTCTGTTACGAAATATACCGATGTTGTATATACGGGGTGTGCTATTCACAGGATGTCTACCACTGATCCTTGAATCAGATACTATCTAGTTCTTGCTCGTCTTTATTGTAGGTACTATCTATCGTAAATCCACGTTTGAAGCAAGTGACCAGTCACTACACAATGTAGAATTGTTATCTTCTTATCTTCAGTTTCTTTTGGTGAATCAACGAAGGTACAGCGCAGTATGCATCATCATCATCAGCGAACAATGGTGATAATCATACACGGTTTATGTATACTGGAAACATAGTTATTACGCTTCCTTAGGGCACACACGATAGTATTGACGTTTTAGTAGAAGATACACTGTCCAGTACAATACAGTGGATTCTATTAGTCAAACATTCACCGAGCCAGTACTTGTGAGCGATATGATCGTTTGTTGGATAGTAGTCGGCGATATAGTACAGTGGTGTGGAATTCTGCCAGCCGGAGAGGACGAGAGGTTCTAGGCGCTTCACTCCGGAACCGCGCGACCGCTACGGTCGCAGGTTCGAATCCTACCTTGGACATGGATGTGTGTGATGTCCTTGGGTTAGTTAGGTTTAAGTAGTTCTAAGTTCTAGGGGACTGATGACCTCAGAAGTTAAGTCCCATAGTGCTCAGAGCCATTTGAACTACTTTTTGTGGAATTCTAAGAAGATGAAACTTATCTGTTCACTTTGCACCTGTTGTTTTCAGGGTGTCAAGGTGTCGAGTAGAGCCGTGAGGGATTAGCCGAGCGGTCTAAGGCGCTGCAGTCATGGACTGTGCGGCTGGTCCCGGTGGAGGTACGAGTCCTCCCTCGGGCATGGGTGTGTATGTTTGTCCTTAGGATAATTTAGGTTAAGTAGTGTGTAAGCTTAGGGACTGATAACTTTAGCAGTTAAGTCCCATAAGATTTCACACGCATTTGAACATTTTTGAATATATGTATAAAGGAAGCTGCACTTCACACCAGTCTTCTTTTTCTAATTAGAGAAATTTCTTTTCTCCTGAGAACATCATGGCGGTTAAGCCTATGATGTGTGAGCCGTGCGTGTCTCACGATCGTGACCTGTCCTTCCTGCAATTCTGAAACGGCGAGAATATTTTTTTATTTATTTTCTGTTAATGTCTTCTGGCGCCACTATCCTACGCTATCCGTGACTGGCAGCACCAGCATTAGCGATAGTAGGTTCGTGTTACTATCTGTGGAGCGACCGAGAGTATTTCCCGGTTCTGCTCTGACAGGAACGATCGGTGCAGTGAGTCGGAGAGTCACTCGGAAGGCAGACAGTCGCCTGTTAGTCGGTCGGCTCTCAGTCCCCTTTGGGTTGTGGACTGAGTCGGGTTCGTCGTAACTCGGCTGTTGGACGAGTTGGCAGTCAGTAGCAGGCAGGTCCGCACTGTGCAAGTACGCCCCGGGACCGTGCTCGACGCAGACGGAGGGCCGGTGGTCGGTCGGTTGGCTGGTCGTCAGATGGCGACAAGTGATCTGCTGAGCACCGACACCAGTATGAGTCGGGGAAGAGTTGGCAGCCAGCAACGGTCGGGTCCGTATGGTGTTAGTATTCACCGGGGCCGCTGTTGCGTTGGTTTGCTCGGCCGGTCGTCTCCCTCGACGACGTCTTAGATCCTCAGGATGAACACCATTTTCCGAGTCTGGATGTGGTTGGATCTTGTTGGTTCGTTGGAACTGGGCAGCGACGTAGTCTCCACAGCGCGAAGCCAGGCCGGGGCGTTTGAAGGCGGGCATGCGCTATTGCATTTGGAGGCGCTAGCTATGTCAGAGACTGTTCGCTTTCCTCCGAAGCAGGATCCTCAAGTTCAGTAATTATCTGCCTGTTCTTAAAACTCGTCTGTTACGATTTCTTCGTTGTGGATTGTTTTTTCGTCTTCCTCAGCCGTTGACGCGTGTGATAACCAGTGGTGTGTGTTGTCGCCTGGAACACGCAGCCTTCTTCCGTAGTGATTTGACAGTTGTGACTTGTGTTTTCTGTATTCTTTTTAACTGGCCTTAAGTGGTGTTTGATGCCTTGATCTTGGTGAGGCCATGTCCGAAGTTGCAGGTATCTTGGTTTACTCGTTATAGGCCGGTATTTTCTATTATTTGTGCAGTTGGATCTGACGGTTGGAAATCGGTCAGAGTGTCGGTCGGTCGTGCTGCCTTCTATCTGATCTTAAGCCTTGGCGGCCTGTCCCACTTCACTACACCCTTAAGGGACCTTCTCAGGCCCGATCTTGGAGTATTTTCTGGACACCACTTGTCATTGTTCTAATTTGTGTTTTCCCCCTTTTTCTGTAATTTTGTAAGAGCTGTGCTTGGCCTTCTCTAGTGTACTGATGCTGTTTTAATTGACTGAAATTAGTCCTTCAGCTGTGTTTTATTTAAATTTCTTGTTTGCTCCATGTTTAGGCCTTCAGCCACGTTTGTTTTAAAATTTGTGGCTTTTAGCTATACTGTCAAAATTCCTATATTTTTAGTTATCTTGAGTTCTTAAAATGGTTTTCAGTCGTACTGTGTAAATGCTTATCTTAAGGTTTGTCTTTAACTATTTTGAATAATTGTTTGGGTCTGCAGCCGTGAAGATGTTTCAACTTTTCTTAAGATGGCTTTCTGTTGTACTGTGTAAATGCTTGTCTTTAAAGGTTGCCTTTTATTATTTTGAAATATTATCGCCTTCAGCCGAGGAATTATTTCAAATTATTCTTAATACGGCCTTTAGCCGAAATCTGTAAATGCTTGCCTTTTAAAGAATTTCCGTTGGTCATCTGGAATATTATTTGGGCCTTGAGCCGAGAAGATATTTTAATTTTACTTAAGTAAGGCCTTCAGCTATTTGTCTAAATTCTTGTACCTTAAAAGGAATTATTTAAACTTTATTATTGAGAAGTTACTTTGGTCCTCAGCCGTGAATTGATCCTTATTGTTTTTAAAGAGAAAACTGTGCATTGTGTTTTAGATCAATAAAGTTTTGTGTTCTTGTTTAACTAAAAGTAACTGATCTTGGCCCCTCTCCACAACGTTATCCTGATCTGCTCTGTACTGCGAAAGCGGAACGGATTTCAATGTGCTCTGTAATCCTGCAAAATACGAACGTCAACGACATTGATCGGTAATTCTATATGCGCGTGGTACAGACTTCTTACACCTAACACAAGAGTATAACATTCATCCTTTTGACAGCAAGTCACCAGCTTGTATTTTAAAAGCATCCATTTATGTGTAAATGTTGGTACATTGCTTCACCTCCTTCAGAATTATGTAACTGAAGTCTCTCACTATTTGTCTATTCGTAAAACAATATTTAGTACAGTAGTACCATCTCGACCGACCCATCCCACCCACGAGGCTAGGTGGTCCAGCAATTTGGACAAGCTGACCCATATGATTTTATAACTTAACTGTGTCTCTGTTGTTCTCCAATTATGTGTTTATTCCGAACTTCTTTTAGTCCATCTCCTCCTTTCCCCCTCTCTGTCCATCTAATCGTCCTCCTCCTATCTGTCCATCTTCTCCTCCTTCTTCCCTCTGTCAGTTTCATCTTACCCACTCTCCCTTTTCATCTCCTCCGCTTTCACCGCTTCCTCTCCCTCTGTTTATTCATCTCCTTCTTTTCCCTTTCAGTGTCAATTTCTAACCATTTGTTGCAAGACAATCACTAAACTTTAATCCCCGCACAGCACTGTATGGTAGTGAAACATGGACTGTGGGAAAACCTGAACAGAAGAGACTCGCAGCATTTGAGATGTAGTGCGACCGACGAATGTTGAAAATTAGTCGCAGGAGAGCTTCTGTGGAGTATGGAATGTAGGAGACGAGGTATTGGCCGAATTAAAGCTGTGTGGACGGACCATGAGTTGTGCTTGGGTAGCTCAGTCGGTAGAGGGCTTGCCCGCGAAAGTTCGAAAATGAGACTGAAATTCAAGGTGAATGGATATCAATGATAAGATTCGGTGGTGACACTGCTATCCTAGGTGAAAGTTAAGAAGAATTATAGATTATGCTGAATGTAACGAACAGTCAGATGAGTGCATAATAAGGAGTGAAAGTAAATCGAAGAAAGATGAAAGTAATGAGAAACATCAGAAGCGAGAAAATTATGTCGACTGATAAGGTAAGGAGTGAGGAGGTACCCTGCGGAATCGGCAAGGAAATGAATATGTGGAAAACACTGACGAGAAGAAGGAACAGTATGACAGGACATCTGTTAAAATATCAGTAATAACTTCCACGGTACTAAAGAAAGATGCAGAGAGTAAAAACTGTAGAGGGAGACAGATAATTGAATACATTGAACAAAGAACTGCGGACATAGATTGCAATTGCTACTCAGAGACGAAAAGGTTGGGAGAGGATAGGAATTCGTGGCTGGCTGCTTCAAGTCATTCAGACGAATGAGGAACAAAAAAAGAAAAAAAAAAAGACTTCATCGTCATCATCCTCATCTTCTTCGTCTCGAAGCACTTAGTTAGAAATGCCTACTATCTTTCATCGCTTTATTTAAGAAGCTTTATCATGTGATTTGTCTGATCATAGCAACTGTTTTCTCCTTAACGTGCTTTCTGTTTCCAGAGCCTTGTTGTTCGCACTTTGCCACTGCCAATCTCATTTACTTGAGAAACATTGCATGTTTCAGTTTTCTTTTTATAATTTCGAACCATCCCAAAAACCAAACTGGAGAACAACGATCATTAAAAATACGTCTACATTCGAAAATAAATTTAGATTAGATACTTGGAAATATATGTCTCTCTGCGGCCCTTACGCAGACATTTCAAATTTATACTTCATTTGTTTTAGTTGAATACGTGAACACAAACAAGTTATGAGTTTTGCAAGGAGAAAGAAAAAGAGTCCAACTTCGCGTAGATGTTACTGGTTTAAAATCAATACAGGACACAATTTGATAACGTAAATGTTGCATTGGATGAAATCTACTTTCGGATACTTTGGACATATTAAGCTTAATAAGATTTATTACTTACAAAGAGACAGGAAGGCACGTTGGGCATATGGGCTGAAGTGTCCAAGTTTAGGTGGGTCATTTTGCCCCATAGCCATATTGGAATTATTTTAGTTCACTTACGAAAACATTTCCAACTGTTATTGCCATATATTGCGTCGAAATAATCTCAAATCCTTGGAGGTTAATCGTGGCGCTGCAAGCTAAAAAGCACGCACCCGACAGCCACGCAAAGGAAGGAGAAGCCATCTTCACTGCGTCCGTGCCCTGTGCCTATTAATAAAATATGAAATTACGGATACTGGCTTCATTTTTACAAACAGAGCATGTTTCATTTAAATAATAACAACGTGATCTCATATTATTATCGACATGAAACACGTTCTCTTTGTAAAAAGGAAGTCAGCCTGTGTTAGTATTCGGCCGCAAACACAGCACGCAAATATGGATCATAATGAGTGGTCTTCTGTAACACTATATAATTATTGTGAAATATTTATAGTTAGAAATTCATATACTATACCAGAATTGATGATTTTATTTAGGAAGTACTTACTTGAAACAAAGTGTTAACCTAACCAACTGAAGCAATACCATTTAGTCTGAAGAATTGATTGACATTTTCATTACAAGAAATTATCACGACGTGTAACATCCTTACGAAACCTGAAAATTTATGTCACACCGAAGGATCTTGGTCAAGGAGGAGTATTTTGACTAAAAATTATAGCGAAAGATTACGTCATAGTAGCCTAAAATGTTATGAGAATTAGGAGAGAATCTTCTTTAAATAATTTAGCATTACGTAAACATGGAGCCGTTATTGTGTGAGTTGCACTCTTTAGTGATCTGTTATAGAGTTTGTGACGTCTGAGAACCACGGTAATGGAAAAGACATTGAATTTAGATTTCGATTCTTTGACGAGATTAGACTTAAATATCGCTCATTAATAAGAAGAGTTTGTTCTCTGATCCGTAAAAGTTAGGATCTGCAGTATTAGAAAATTTCTCCGGAGAGGCGACAGACATTGTGTCCATGAGTAGGAAGTATAAATAATTTACCAAATGTTAACGTCCTACCATTACCCTCGAAAACATAAATCGTACAGAAGATCGTGAGAGGTTACTTGAGCTGACTAGATACAAATATTGTTGGATAATACGATCAGAGTAATTGCATCTGGTCATTAACGAGTTATCGTACGTGTATTACTGAAGTGACCAAACCTACACCCGCCCCCCTGTGGAAGCTTATTATCGTCACACTGTGTAGTTGAGACATAGACAACGATACCACTGCACACAGCAGTACTCAGTAGTGCATTTATATATAAGTATAAATACCATTTTAAATTAAAGTCATTCGTACAGATAGTAAAACCAACAACACATCAACAAGCAACTGTTTATCAAATATTATACTGCTGAGGTTGGCAGCAGTCTGAAACAAATCACAATCAGTATGAAGTGTTTCGTGCTGTCATGTGACAGTCAGTGCTGTGGAATTGCTGCCAAAGTTTTCGCGTGTCTAATATAGAATAATATTATCAGTAACAAAAGCGAGCAATTACTTTATAAGCCACGTAAACATCTTAGCATGGTCAGGAAGTTTATCCAGTGCGTTGTAGTTATTGCAACTACAGTGCGACTAAAACTACGTCTCATTTCCCTTATTGCTGACGTTGTTTGTCCTTGTACGTTTTTCCTTTGTTTTTCTGCTTGTATTTAACTTCAGATTCACTCATGTTACGAAACGCACTTTTCAAATTTTTTGAATGTATGTAAGTGAATTAAAGTATATGAGTATTTGAACTGCTACATTCCTTTATTCTTGCATTTTTCATTTCTTCCGTTAACTGTTCATCTGAAATATATAATCCGAATCCTCGAGTACGAATCCTAGCTTTATTGGAGGTATGATTCTTACCGAGAACCTAGTATCATTTTTACGAAGTGCTAAATAGCTTGCAAGGTAGGTTTTCCGATTTTTCTTACGGCAGTAGAGTTCTCTAGGTTACAAGAGTGCTTTTACATCATCTGAGTTCGATTCCTCACCACAAAAACTAGTCGACATTCCGGACAAACCTAGGGAGAAGCGCGGGAAGAAGACACCAAAAACGGAGGTGAACGTTTCGTGTGCCTGCCTCACCACTCTCTCAAGTATGTCATACCTGTCATGGTCAGTCACCTACTAAGTGTCGGTGCTCATGAGCATTCTTCGTTTTGCATATGTATTGGTACTTGTCCGTGTTGTGTTTATCTTCATTAGGATAAATAACGTCTGGTGTACCAGCAAAAGTAAACTGCGCAACAAAATTAAAGGACTACAATTTCCACTGCAACGCATAAGTATGAAATTTGACTCTAAGATGCCTACAAGATTCCTCTGTAATGTTTCAGAGGTGTAGGCCCTGCAAGCCCCATCTCTGACTCGACTACCCTTCAAACAGCAAGGTGGCGCCTATCCGAAAACAAGCAAGAGATCAGAAGTTATTGTGAGCTTTAAGGTAGGTAATGGTGTCACATTGGCACCAAATTTTATCACAGTTCTGCTCAACGCCAGTGTGGAAGTGTCACACGATGAGGAGATCGTCACAGCTTTGACGTCTCTGCGATAGAGGCCAGAACTGCAACACCCAGCGTTGATATCACGACACACCTACGCTCAGAATCGACACTAAGAGGCATCAGTGGGTGGTAAAATGGGCGTCAATGAAACCACTCCTTTCTCTGGGACATTGATTCATATATATTTCGAGCTTGAAAAAAGCTGTTCACAGTGTGATGAGCAACAGGAAAATGTTGTTGACAATCTTCAACACTGCTGATACCAACGGAGGTTTTTAACCTTCCTCTAAAGACATTGTTGGGAGGTAACTCCACTGAACGTTGTCGCACCTCTTTGGAGTGCAGTACGACCGTGATTTTTGCTCTGGTATACAGGTTGGAACCACTAGGGACAGTTGAAAACCGTACCTGCTTTCCTCCCTCTTGTGGCGTGATCATGCAAGAGTGCAACATTAAAATGCGCGTGAAAAAAAAAAAAAAAAAAAAAAAAAAAGACAAATGATCCCTCTCTGACCTTGCAGTTCTGCAACACCCTCGGTGCTTCGCATGCAATTTTGAAGTTTGTTCGGTAACCTACTAATCTACCTGCCAGAAACTAAGGCAATCCTCACGCAACAGGTGTCGAAGGGGTTGCCTAAAACTCAGGCGCTACAATAGCTGCCGGGCTGATCTGGTGTCGCTTTTTCTGAAGATACATTTCTGACGTGCTCAGCAAAAATCCGTGGGTGCGCTGACACTGTTACCGAACTGGGGAGATGGGAAAGGGGGGGGGGAGGGGACTTAGAGGGAACATCTGCCGATTTATTGACGCACATGTCAATGTTGCAATTTCCCATGATGACGCCACAGAAGGGTGGAAAACAGGAGGATTGAAAAAGCGTAAGTACCCTTTGCTACATCGCACCACTTTCAGATTTTGTCGAATTGTTGTGAACTGTCCCTAGTGTCTCCAGCTAGTACGCGATAGGTGCACAGTGTACATAGAAGAAGGTTGAAATATCCGAGAGAATCGGTTGACTCAAACATGGTTGTTTTGCGTGGGAATCAACGCCCCAGGTAAAGATATGGGTCCTCTGACGCCCTTTATGCCACCACCACGGGCCTTTTCGTATCGATTCTGTTCGGCGGTGTGTCTGAAATGTTTTCCTCTGCCGTCCATACGAAAGCCGCGTGATTTTAACGCTGGGTGTCACTGTTCCTACCTTCATCGCAGAGAAGTCGAAAGTAGGGGTAAAATTTGGGTAAAGGGGCTGTGACGACATTCTTACCGCATGACAAGTCCACGTTGGCGTTGGGCAGAATCATGGTGAAATCTGGTGGCAATGTAACATCGTTACAGCTCATATGAACGTCCTAGCTTTGGCCTTCTTTTGTCATGGGTCCAATACACATTGCGGTTTAAAGGGTCGCCAGAGGATGACGTCGCAGAGCGCCACGCTTTTGCAGAATTACATAGGTAGGTTTTAATCACCTTTGAACCAAACTTCAAACTAATGCTTTGCAATGGTAGGCAATCAGAGGTTTCGAAAAAGTGAACTCTTAATCATGCAGTGCCGTGTAATTATTGGGAGAGATTTTCTACGGAAAATGACAACAAGAGTTTTGTTTTGTAGGTTTGATAAATGTGACAGGAAACGGTTCTTGTAATGACAACTCATGTAAAGTACCTTCTCCTTAAGATTTACATGAAGCAAAGGAATGCATTGCTCATGTAGTCAACAATTCGTCGTCAACAAAACATTATAGCAGCAGTTGGACACAATGAGGCTGTCACGAAGGAGTCATAAGAAGCATATAATATTCTTACAAAAATATGAAACCATCTCTGATCCTAGATTAGTGCATCAATGTATGATAAGAGTCTCTCAAATTTTGTTTCAAAGACTGTCAAACAGTAAACAAAGATGGGCTAAAATAAAAAACCGTATGCTTCTGGAATGTACTTGTCGCCGCCACATAGAAGATATTTCAAAATATAAAGTGTTCCAGAGATGCTGCCACAAACTTCTAGGGGAGATGGGGTACATCATAAGGACTGAAAATTGCATAGCAACCCCTGGCTGCAAACGTCGTCGTACGCCGGTAGATGGTGCTGTATACGCTCAGGATGTTTATTAATTTATCTTTTAAAAGAGGGAATACTGCCAGCAGCGGCAACGGGACTTCCAGCCAAATCAGCTTCGTCGAGCGAAAATGTGTACCGGATCGGGATTCGAACCCGGGAT
This sequence comes from Schistocerca piceifrons, assembly GCF_021461385.2. Taxonomy (NCBI): domain Eukaryota; kingdom Metazoa; phylum Arthropoda; class Insecta; order Orthoptera; family Acrididae; genus Schistocerca; species Schistocerca piceifrons. Next base: position 438,625,714 of record NC_060143.1, read on the forward strand.
CTCCTGCTTTCTAGGCAGGTGCGGTAATACTCCGTCAGCCGGGACAGAGCGTTATCGCAACCGCACAGACTATCTCGTTATGTGTCACTGCCGAACCACACTCCCACTAGCGCCAACTGTCTGCAGTACCTGGCCATTATACTTCTATGTAAGTCTGCAGGCTTTCGTGGCCGTTGTCACTGAAGTTAAAATCTTCTGGGTTATTAGGCCGCGTCGTGTTTCATCTAAAATCTTCGACGTTTCGACCCCTCTGCATGGATCCTCCTCAGGATCGTTTGGTGCCCACTACTGCTAGAACACTGCAAAAACATGACGCGGCCTAATAACCCAAAAGATTTTAACTTCATTATACTTCTGTTCATTACTTAGAGATTTCCACAGAAGGTCGGAAGTAATTTGTACATTTACACCATGCATTCAAATAATTTATAAGCCTACCTGGTCAATTGATCCACTTTCTTCAGTGCGAATGCACAAATTACCTTCGACCTTCTGTCGGAATCTCTAAGTAGTGAAATGCAGTATATTGGACAGGGACTGCGGACAGGTGGCATTCGGTAGGAGTGTGTATCGCCGTAAGGCGTACCAAGATAGTTCATGCAGTTGCGATAGCAATGTGTCCCGGATGGCGCAGTGGCTACCACACCTGTCTAGTAAGCAGGAGATCCGGGGTTCGAGATCCCGTTCGGAACGCATTTTCGCTCGTCGCCGCTGATTCCGCTGAAAGTTCCTCTACAACTGATAGCCGTCATCCCCCTTCAATTTATATACAGTGTTTCACAGCTGCGGCATCTGTGTGGTGTCTGTTCCTTCGAAGGAACAGACACCGTGCATTCGAATAATTTACCTTTTTCTCATTTAACCGTCTCAACAATTAAAGTACTTACTGAAGGAATACAATTTCGTACACTAAATCTGCCCTGTATTCTCATAGACATGTTCTGTGCAAATTCATCACTTTCAGCTTACCATTGAGTTCTACATTTTTCTTGTTTCAACGCACATGCTGGTGTGGAAAATGAGCACATTTTGCTCTGGACCAACTGAATTCACCTTTTGTTTCCATAACAGAAATTAGAGAAGAATTTGCACCTTATATTATAGCAAATTTGGTCTGGATTGCTGGACGAGAATGTAACGTGTTCTTTTCTGTTCACGCTTTCTTCCATTTGAGCTGATTATGAAATAATTCAAAACTCGTCAGCTCTGAACAGGTATACAATTAAATTGCTAAAATCGCTGTTTTCCTGAATTAAAAATATACGCACTTGTTTACAGTATAGTAAGGAGCGAAATAATGCATGACGCTCTCGATCAGAATTACGTCGTGCCTCACTTTCGTAAAGAGTTTACAAATAGTGAGTTAAAACCTAACGTTCTCGCGCTGCACCAAGTCTCATTCATGATCGTTATAGGGTTCTGGTGATCGCATAGTCCTCAGTCCTTTAGCCACTTTAATGTATTGAGAAGGACTCTACCGTTTTCTTGGCGCTTTCATTCGTAAACGAAACAAGACGAAAATACAATAAGCAGACATTCAATTCACAAAGGAAGCTCAATAAAATCATTTTTCTTAGCCAAAAAATCAAATGTACATGAAAACCATCGAAAGAAGCAATTTCTTTTAGTGTTCAATACACAGAGAGAAATCCATGTATCCTAGACAAATAAATTCAACGTTAGTTTGCATTCGTGAGGATAAGACTGTGGGACGTGATTCTGTCACTTACGTAAACTTCTGGAAATGCTTCTGATAATGAGATACAAAGCTAACAGCACCATCTATTACTAGAAGCGCCATCTTTAGTCTACCACTCCGTGATGATTGCGTCACTAAGTTAATCATCCAAACTGCTGAGCTGAGCAAAATCCTAAAACCTAAAATATATTTTTTACCGTGATCTGACATGGGTGAAATAAAGGCTATATGTTGCTCAGAGATACCCTCAAGTTATCAGTGAAAACACCATGAAAATTCGTCTAGTAGTCTTAGAGATTAGCGTGTTCAACTAGACAAATAGACAAGGTTTTAAAAAACAGTCGTATTATATTCTGTTTGGCAAATTTTTTCGATATGCAGACACGACGGTTTTATAGATTTAATATCAAAATACATAGCGATGATGAGCTCAAAGAGTGTTTGGACTCTCCTTCCTTTAGATGTACAGCGTGACACAAAAGTGACATCAGGCAACATAATTACGTCGATTTTCTAGAAGTTCTCTTGAAATTGTCAACTTGTCTCCATGTTGAACGTGTCGTTATCAACTGGAGCGAAACGATATAATTTCCAAGTGAAACAGTTAGTTATGGCGTAGTAGCAAGTAAAATTTTAATACATGTCAATATCACATTGTAAGCATTCAAGTATTCTAAAGACAGAGAACGAAGGAGAAATGAGTGGCTGTGGGAATTAGTGTGGGAGAGAGACATGGGAAAGGCAGGAAGAGGCAGAGGGAAGAGAGAGGGAGAAATTGAGAGTGAGGCACAGGCAGAGGGAGAAGGTGAGGGAGAGTGTAATTCTAGGGTACAGGGGACCGAGGTAAGAGAGGAAGACAGCGATAAGTGGATAGGGAGCGTTAAAAGGAAAGAGCGGAAAGTAGGAGGGGGGGGGGGGGGGAGCAGATTGTTAGAGAGGGTGAGTCAGGAGTGCAAAAGAAAGTTAAAGTTATCCTCTTTTCTGTCAGTCTCTTACTTGGGGACAGTGAAGAGCGTGTGCGCCACCGTATTAATTGCAAACACCTCGCCAATGTATCCTAATTAAAATTATCCATGTTATTTCGTAATCAGCGTCGATGTAAGCGAACGTGAAAATCGATTCTGTTACTTATTTGTAATGATACGAATCAACATCATCTAGATTCAGTTCAAATTTCAAATTTGCTACAAGCAATACCATCATCGCTTGACGTTTGTCACTGCAGTTGTCTGTGGCAAGTATCGTCGCACTTTGAGCAGGGATTAAATTTTACCGGATTAACGACTTTATCCAGGTAGTCAGTTTCTGTTGATACCGCAGGTGAGTTTGTTCTGGATCGCACAAAGCAGCAACAGGCTTTGAGAGGGCAGAGTGTCATGCACAGGCGATCGCGCGGTGTGTATTGTCACACGAGCGGTGGCGCCCCTGGCGTGCTGGCAACCACACGTACAGTAATGTTGCGCTGAAAGCCACACGGCAGGCGCCGTCTTTCCCCTGCCGACGAACAAAGACGCTTTTGTGAAGCGAAGCGCCACAGCGCGCGCCGGCAGACGCCGCTGTTTAAGGGCGCAGTGCGCTCGTCCGACGCGTATCCACTAGCGCCGGCTAAAGCGAGTTTTTCTGCCCCCTGAGCGTAACACGTGTTGACAGCTTATGCGTGGTGTCTATTCCGAGAAAGGTTGTTAAGCACCATAAAGGTAGTGTATGTATGGGGATGGTACCTACCACAGTGCACTCCACAAACGGAAATTGCGTAATTTTAAACCTAAAGGAGAAGCAATTTATTCTGTTTGTTTGTTCCGCCTTTTAGCGTAAAGACGCATAATTTTCGTATACTCGTCCACGTGTAACAGTTCTTCCTTTTCTGTTTTATCAGACAATTAAATGTTTAATGTCAAATGTACAGCACATTTCAAAGAGTTACAAATTTCGTTATTGTTATTAACATTTGTGCGGCGTTGGAGCGCTTGATGTACAACAAAGAGCATTTTCGAGAGATTTCTTTTAGCATTTCTGTATTGCTCATTTTACTCTCTCAGAACGGTCTCTTTTCCCTACATCTTGCCAAATTGTCGCGGTCTTTTTGGGTTTCCCAGCATAATAAACTTTACAGTTGTGAATGTTCTAGGTAAAAATTTTTCTGTCTGTCGTGTCAAGTTGCGTTATTCCTGCTTCCTTCAGAAAATCGTTTGCTGTGCAGATCTGTTTTATTGTTTGCATTTTAGTTTTACTGTTACCTCACAGAATTTTACGGCCTGTTGATGTGGTTTGTTCCATTCCTTTAATATACCCATAGAATGTTAGCATGGAATTTCTTACTTTTCAATTTTTTACTTGCTCTTGGTCTGTATGCTTCTTTTTCAGTATAATTTGTAGTTAATTTTTCCTGATTACTTTTCATTCACTCTTTTGAATTTTCATAATATTTTTCTTTCTATTTAAACTGAGTATATCAGCCCCAGCCGCTCTGGTTTGATTACTGCGCCACGGTGTCCCAGTTTTTCGTGCTTTGGGATGTATATTTTGCTACAGATATCTTTTGCGAATCTGAAAGCTACTACAGTTTTGTTACAATGAGTGGCGTAACCAGAACTTTCCATTCTAGTGTCCAGAACGGTTTAACTTACACTCTGAACTGAGGAACTCTCTCGTTTTTCCTGCATGTAGTTTTTACAACGGTGGTTACCAGTCACAGATAGCCACGTAATTTTTTCCAACTGATGTTCGGAGAGCAACTGTTTTTGCTGTTCCTTTAATAATTTCTGTCTGATTATGTACTGTTTAAGTGTGCTGACATAACACCGCCAGGTCGTCTGCAAAAGCTAAGCAGTCTTTCCTAATATGTGGTTTCGCTAACCCGTGTAGTTTGTCAATTTTAGGTCTTGATATTAGATTTCACCACTTTTGGTTTACTTTTCCTAAGACATAGCTGAAAAATAACTAAGGAAGTCCGTCATCTCGTCTCAGTACTGTTTATTTGAAAATGTTCCGAAAATTCTCTCCTGAATTCTACCTTTGATTTTCTACCATCTGGTGTTTCACTTATAATCCACTGTTATTGAGTTGTGGTCCCTGTTATTTCTGAATCCGCAAGAGAGATTTGTGTTACAGTGAATCGTACGCTTCTTTTAAATATCTAAAGAAGTACAAATCACTTTGTTATTATAAATTTTTTGATGTCTGAGGAATTATTTCAAAGCTACAATTTGTCCTGGAAAGGATCTATATGGTCCGAAATTGCTTGATATTCACCTATTTTCTTTGTCGGACTCAGGAAATTGTTTCCTCTTCGAGGATTGAGGAGAATCTCACTAGTTCCCGTGAGGTGCGATATGCTGTAATGGATCGTGGCCTTAATTTGATGAAGAAATTTCTGAGAATGTACGTTTGAAACGCAGCAATGTGTGGTAGTGAAACATGGATTGTGAGAAAACACAAACAGAAGAGAATGGAAGCATTTAAGATGTGGTGCTACATTCGAATATTTCAAAATAAGATGACCGATAAGGTAAGGAATAAGGCGATTCTATGCATAATCGGAGAGGAAAGGAATATGTGGGACATACCGACAACGAGAAGGAGCAGGCTGATAGGACATCAGGGATTTACTTCCATGGTAATAGAGGCAGCTGTAGAGGGCAAAAGGTGTAGAGGGAGACAGAGATTCGAATACATCCAGCAAATTATTGAGGACGTATGTGCAAGTGCTACTCTAAGATGAAGTTGCCACAGGAGAGGAGTTCGTGGCAGGCCGCATCAGAGCAGTCAGAAGAGTGACGACCCAAAAGAAAAAAAAGTTACGTTTAAGACATGCAATCTAGGAACGTGTTATGAGAACATTTGGTTACATATACATGCTTTTAAGGCACACTATATTTTTCGAAAAAACGCTCAAATGGGTAAAGGCACTTGTTATCAACCAGAAATAGAACATTCTACTTATAAGAGCAGTTTCATAATGAACATACTATTACAAGAAAAGCCGAAGTTTATTAAAACTATATAAAAACAAATTATCAATCTGTTAATACAGCACTCACTCAATCCCTTAAAATGTACACGCGTCATTTAAACACTGCCGTTTTTTCAGATAAGACAAACTGTAACGTATTTATTTAGGCTTACATTCAATACCGAAACAAAACTACGTCACTTTAGTTATGATTGCAATGAGATGTGTTCCTTTCTTTGGGTCGTCCGCCTGCTGTGCGAAAAATTTCCGTCAAACACGACGTACGTATTGACCATTATGTCGAAACTCTACATCAGTTTATCGCCATTTCTTAGTTTCATCAGTAACCAAAGGGATCTTCACACGTCCTTTGCGCTTGCCGCCCTATTGCGGTTCTAAAATGCTAGCTTCAGTGACACAAATCATACTCGTACTGTATACGGTATTCCCCATGGAAGGAAAAAAGAAGGGAGTTGGTACTACAGATTTAGCTGTACGTCGTTTTGGAGCCAGAGTGGGCAGGGCCTGCCACTGTTTTAAGTAGCCAAAAACGTAAGTCGACTACGGTTTATGATTGTTTCTTCTTCATTATTTCTGTCGTGTGCGTGCAACAACTGTATTTAAGACTAAAAATTAAAGAGCTTACATGAATAAACTAATATCAGGAAGGCAATTTAGGACGTTTTCTTGTTTTTGAATGCGTATTTTCTCTAGTAAGACGACACATTTGGCCACGTTAGCGTAACTTATTTTTTACTGCTATTTTTCGGATAACCTGAAACAGAAGGAAGTAATGTGAAAAGAATGTTTTCGTAATCCATTTAATACCACTTTTGTTATATTTGTAGTCATAGCAAATAAAATTGGAACTCCACAATCAGAGCTTATTTTGCTTACTGGTACTACTGTTTGTTCGCCACATTTTCAACTTTCAGCTCGTATGTACAACATTTTAAATGTTCATGTTTGCAAAAAGCTAAACTACTTGTTCTTTGCTAACCCATAAACGTGTCCAGTGAGGAAAGAAGCAAGGATGCTATAATATCTGGTGCATGTCAACTAAGTGGTTGATTATTAAAATGTCAGAGAAACGGAACTGTGTAGAGGTATACCTCCATGCAGAATAGAGTCCTTGTTTTATTAGTTTGTAAGTGGACTGTAATTTACACATCCTCTCACTTTGAAATTTCACCTAAGACATGTCATTTAGGATGCGGATAATAAAAGCAACTCACAGGGTAAAAGAAACAGTATAATTTTTAATCTTTTCAAGAATCTGGAATGCTAGAAATGTGATTAAGGGAATGGTCTAAAGTTGTTAAGACCCGATAAACGAGTTATTTTGCTTTCTGTATATGTAAGTTATTTTTTAGTGATGATAGCCTAACATGTGTAAGATGTAGGTCTACCTTTCTAACAGCAGCCTTTTTGCTCCATTTCACGGAATATTTCTCGCCATTAACACTGTCAGTTTCTGAGGAATAGCCAAACATAGCGTCTTTGGAATGTACGTCTACTTTGATCATCTGCTAGATATTACTTTTGAATTTCATTTTGAAGTGTTCAGATTACGTAAGTCTATACCATGCTTTGTGACATACTAATAGTTAGTTATCTAGTTACATGTTTCAAGTATCATTTACACGATAAATTGTAATTATATGGAACGAGTCATTATATGCCGACATAAATTTTTCTTTGTTTGTAAATACGCCTCTACATCTACATCTACACATACATCTACTTGGTTACCCCGCAATTCACACTAAGTGCCTGGCAGAGGGTTCATCGAACCGAACCATTTTCATGCTACTTCTCTACCATTCCACTCTCGAATGGCGCGTGGGAAAAAGGAACACCTAAATCTTTCCGTTCGAGCTCCGATTTCTCTTATTTTATTATGATGGTCACTTCTCCGTGCGTATGTGGGTGTCAACAAAAGATTTTCGCATTCGGAAGAGAAAGTTGGTGACTGAAATTTCGTAAATAGATCTTACCCCAAAGAAAACCGCCTTTGTTTCACTGACTGCCACCCCAACTCGTGCACCATATCATTGACACTCTCACCCCTATTGCACGATAACAGGAAACGAGCTGCTCTTTTTCGATGTCCTCCGTCAATCCTACCTGGTGAGGTATTAGTTTTTATGTTTTTTGAGTAATGACAGACAGTTATTTGTCAGTAATTCCTCCCCAATACCATTTACACGTTACAAGAATAGATAATCTTTAGCGCAATAGGTGTTATCGAAGAGAAACGTTTTTCACCTTAGTTTCAAATGTTACTTTGTCGTGTGTAAGGAGTCTTACATAAATTAGCAAGTGATCAAAACTTCTGGTTGCAGCACTGTGAACCCATGGTTGTAGAATAGACAACCTTATTGTGGCGTAATGAATGTCAGTTTTTTCTTCTGGTATTGTACGAGCAATTATAAACATTATTGTTCCTGTTGAAGTGCAGTGGCCGGCCGCGGTGGCCGTGCGGTTCTAGCGGTGCAGTCCGGAACCGCGGGGCTGCTACGGTCGCAGGTTCGAATCCTGCCTCGGGCATGGATGTGTGTGATGTCCTTAGGTTAGTTAGGTTTAAGTAGTTCTCAGTTCTAGGGGACTGATGACCATAGCTGTTAAGTCCCATAGTGCTCAGAGCCATTTGAACCATTTTTGAAGTGCAGTGGATTATTTACAACCAACTTCATGAGGGAACAACTATACGGTAAACGGATGGATTGGTACTCACACACAGAGCACAAGGCAGGCACAACGAAGATCATGATGATGTTTGGTTTGTGGGGTGCTGAACTGCGCGGTCGTCAGCTTCCGTACACATTTCACACTCTCTACACAGTCCAATTAGCCATTTTTGTGAATGATGATGGAATGATGAGGACAACACAAACACCCAGTCCCCGGACAGAGAAAATCCCCAACCCTAACGGGAATCAAACCCGGGACCCCGTGATCCAGAGGAAGCAACGCTAACCACTAGACCACGAGCTGCGGACGCCTTCTTCAGAAAGGAAGCACAGCACACATCCTCATTCGTACAATCATAAACACGAAACTCATGCACACGTGACCGCTGTCTCCGGCTGTCCTAGCCAGAATATTTTTCAAAGAGGGGGAAATGTGACAAATGAATAATAATAATCGGCGAGAGGAATTTAGGCAATCAGATGCTGCCCCAACTGCCAGCGCGCTTAGGTAGCCGTGTGTTGTGCGCGTACGAGACCGTTGACACAATGTGGCTCGGATGTCGGAGCGTTTGCGATTTGGAAGACAAAGAAGAGGAAAAACGGACACTGAGTAAAGTAAGGCAAATCTACAGTCAAATGAAAAAACAAAAACCACTACGATAAAAGTAACCAGTGCAGCAATAATTCGTGTATACAAAAGAAAATATTGCCTGAATTGCTCCACTTACGAATGAAATGTGATTCCCTTACACTTTAGATTAGATCGGATGGATTAAGACGCAGGTGAACAACGCAAGCTGGCATTTTTGATGAAACAATTACAACTCCTCATAAACAAAGCACCCAAAACGGTCGAAACTGGACACGGGTGCATCAGCATGACATCACGTTGAAATGTCACTGCGGTGAACCATGGCGGTGTGAATGCGATTAAACTTATGATTTGGGCTAGTTAAGATAGTGGACATCGGCTTCAAGTCTGTGACGTAATGACACCTCCCTTCTTTTTTTACCCCTGCGGTATTTCCGGTCTAATAATATATATCTGTGGTCGACTCGCGCGTTGTTGAGATGTTGCTGACCAGTATTGTTCCCGACGATACAGAAACGTGAGAAACAAACCGAAACTTTTTAAAATGTGATCAACAGCTAGTAGTGACTGTATTTATCTGACATCAGGGATTTTATCATGGAACTGACACTCAAACATCGATAGAGCTTGATTATTAGTTAATTCTTGTGACACCTCACGTGCAAAATTATCCGAAACCTGAGAAATTGTCAACAATTAATAAAACTTGAGTGAGACTTCGCATCTGCAGCACCGGAAGAGATGCCACAACTGGCGTCCAAGCGTTTGACACGAACCAAGAAAGAAGAAATAGGGTAAATATCATAAAATAAAACAATTTGTGGACTGTGAATTATTGTGGAATATTTAAGTAAATGTTTCTAATTGAAATTCATATAAATGAGTATTGCATGTAAATAATCTGCAATTTTATCTATCTCATAGACCCGCTATACTTGATCTGTGGACTGAATAAAGCCCACTGAATATATTTCACTTAGTGAGGACATAACTCAATATTGGCGTGCACTTGAGCTGATGTGGCCACATCGACTAAAGGGCTTTGGTATTCGGACATATCACCTTTTGCCATACTTTAACATGATCAGTTATGTGAATGAAGGTCTATTTATTGCAGCACCGGACGGAATGTTAGGATCAGAACTGCTATTTAGGCGATTTACTAATAGCAACAAAAACGTGGAATGAGTACGTTGAATTGCTTGACAGGGCGTGTAAAAATTTCGCAGAATATGTTGTTACTGCGAGCCTAATAAAGTCAACGTTCAGCAAGAATCAAATTAAATTTATGGGCTGTATCCTATCATTTTGGGGGATAAAATCTGACCCCAAGAGGTTAGACGCAATCAAGAACTATTCACATCCTACAAATAAAAACCATTGAAGTCGTTTGTTGGTCTCGAGTCGTTTTCTAGAAAATTATTGCCTATTTAGTTATTAAATAATGATCGTTTATTACATTTGTTGAGAAAGAACAGGCCACAGCATTGGAAACCTTTGAGTGCATAGAGTTATGAACAATAAACACTGCTCTAGTAAATTCTTATATTATACATCATCCATATGAATGATGACTTTTGTTTGGCTTAAGATACATAATATAACTGATTTCAGTGCATTTCTATTTCAGGTAGTAGCAGTGGACGTACAACAGGAAATTAGTTACCAGTTTTCCCACCCGAACTTTTCCCTGCTACGAGAGCTGTTATACAATAACAGAATCAGAAGTTTGTGCCGTAAAATGGGTAGTGGAAAAATATGATTATTTAATGTACAGAAAGCACGAAAAACTATATTGGTGTCACCAGTCTGAAAGTTTTCTTTTATCTTGCAGATTTCCTCATGCAAGGCTTGCGCGTTGCGCGTTAGTGTTATAAAATTTTGATTCAGAAGGAGGTCATGAGAATGGGAAAAAACAACCTAGAGGCAGATGCTCTTTCCCGACGGCCGCAATGTTTTACAAGCATCCATGAGATTGTTGAACAATCCTCTAACTTTACTGTTTTAAGGAATTCTCCATTTAGGCAACAGTACATGACTTTGCGTAGCAATATGGCAAGTTTGGGAGGAACATCCCAAAATGGGTAAAATTAAGCAGTAGTGATAAGTATGTATAGAAAAAGTTTGAACTATATTCTGACGTGTTATTTTATAAAGGTAATGACGTTGTAAATACGTGGATATTGTGTACTCTCTCTCAGTGTCTATTAAACTTTAGGTGGTTTACTCACTACGAATCGGGATAATTTCGGGGAGTGAAATTTGAATCCAAGATGTTTAGACATTGTTATTACCCTAATTTAAGAATGAGAGTTGATAAATTGATATGAACTTGTTTAATATGTCAAAAGGTTATGCCTATAAACAGATGCAGTAAAATTAATCTACATCCAATTATTTACGCTGAACCATTTCCAATGGTATCTTCTGATATAACCGGGCCACCCTTTGCGAGGAGTATCGAAAACTGTATCCTATAACATTACGAACAGCCACCTCTATCAGTAGAAGATTTATTAAAAACTGTATTCCGCAGCTGGGGAATCCCGGTGCAGATCCGTCTGATAATGCATTGTATTTCTTGGGACATAGGTTGGAGGAATTTGTAAGGGAACAAAACATTAAGCACACGTTAATATCCAGAACTAATCCTGTATCCAGTCCCATGAGACGTATCTTTAGAGAATTCAATAGGTTTATCAGATCATATGCTGCAAAGCAACAAACCAAATAGACTTAGTACTTGTCTGTTTTTGAAGGTATATTTGATCATTTGCTTCACCCTTCCACTAAGCATACGCCGTCTGAAGTGATGCTAAATGAGGTAGAAAGAAACTAATGTATAGACGCTCTCCAGTATAACAACGAGTTTTAAGAACAGATCGACGGGGTGGCGATAGTAAGCCCTCTCAGCCCAGCTGGAGATCTTCGAACAGCGAGCGCTGCAGACTGCCAGTAAAAAGCCTGCTAAATGGTACCGCTATGTTGATGACACATTTGTAGTGTGAACTCATGGTGAAGAAGAGTTGAATGTCTTCTTGGTGCACCTGCTGCTTTTTATATCTGCCGGCCGGTGTGAGCGAGCGGTTCTAGGCGCTTCAGTCTGGAACCGCGCGACCGCTACGGTCACAGGTTCGAATCCTGCCTCGGGCATGGATGTGTGCGATGTCCTTAGGTTAGTTAGGTTTAAGTAGTTCTACGTTCTAGGGGACTGATGACCTCAGATGTTAAGTCCCATAGTGCTCAGTGCTATTTGAACCATATTTTTATATCTTTGCATCCAAATTTCATGTCCTATATATGATGTAATGCCACGGCATCTAAAATAAGTTTACTTTGCACTTGATATTTGCTGCATAACAACATATCTTTGCTTTACATTTATAAATTTCGATATCATATTTCTTACATAACTTACTCAAAATGACAACATGCTCGCTGATTCTTTAAGTACTAAGCCTACAGCAAAAGTTTGAAACTTTTTGTTTCGTTACCTTGTTACTAATGTGATTAAATAAGATACTATTTAAAAAGCTGATAGTAGGTGGCATTGCAATACACTTCTTTTGTTGTAATTTGCTCTGCATATCTCCTTCCTATGTTCACCATGACCATTGGGTCCTTGTACTTGCTTTTTACAACTTCATTAATTTGTTTGGATATTCATTGTAATCTATTACTGACTACAGCTGTAACTTATTAAATTTCTCAAAAACACTGACGAAATCTATAACTTCTATATTCATTTCTAAATTAAATTCGTTTCCTTCCTCTAATTGCTATATAACCAACATATATTCTGTAATTCATCGAATTTCATTATTTTTCTTTTCAATAACATGTTCTGGATTTGCTTTCAGTGTGTTCTTCATGAATCGTACAGACAATTTATGTACTGCATTAATAAAAATGGTACTGTTACTTTAAAACAGATGATTTAATATCCTTTATTCAGCTCACAGTATCGATTGAAGTTGAAATTTTCCCTCTGCTGTTCAGATGGAGCTTCTATTACTTCTACGATAGTACAAGAATCCCCAATACTTTTGTAACAATCAGAATTGTTAATAGGATGATATGTTAAACTAGAAGTTCGTTTCTGGACATTATTTTGAGTTATCAGTTTATTTCAAATAATACTTAATTTTTAATTTTTCGATTTCTTCCCTTTCTTCACTTCCTGCAAAGCGCCTGATTTGCTACCTGTTCACTCTGATCTCAGCCAGTATTACAATCTTTGAAAGTATGCATTTCCCTTATTTGGGGAATTAACTTCTCATTTAGCAACAAAATTCAGAAATATTTTGTGTAGGCAGTTTTGAACCGATTTCATACATTACGTTTACATAATACGCAGGCTTATTTATTATTTAATTTGGCTATGGATTTGGCTCAAATTTAGCCTATCTTTGTGTCATAAAATGTATTCCACTGTATTCCACTGTGTGTTTCAAACTGAGAAACAGAATCATTCTTGAAATGTTCTATTTGACTATAGTATAACAAACACATATTGTGTGTTGCAATGTAAACATTAATGTGCTTGGAATAACCAAAGTACTTAATCCACTCAGTGCACCTAAACTAGGTTCATTGTTTGTTCCCAGTGCAATAGTGTTCATATTGCAAGAGAGAGGACATGTTCAACACATGTACTTGAATAGAAACATTTCAAGAGTGATTAGTTCTAGGAATTGTTTAATACACAGTTGAATACGTTTCTCATGACCTGATGCTCTGAGTTTGACCGGAATCTAGCCATAAAAAATAATATGAAGAGGTGTATATTAGAGACGCTAGTCTTAACAACATTCACTTGATGAAGTATACAAGGCTTCCTCGCTACGTTATAAAGCTTACTTAGTACAACAGCTCTGTAACTTAACTGTAGCAATATTTAATATAGGCAACAACCGTAAATTATTTGGGAAAGGGTGGGTATAACTGCTTGATTTTCTGGAGCGTGAAATATTCCTTGTTTGTAAAAATTGGTATTGATGCCTAATAGTTCCCATTGCAGCATGACGTTTCTGTGGTAAAGAAATTTCCCATTAGTTTCACCAGATACAATCCCTTTGCTATTTCAGCTTTTTTCTCATAATGTCTGATGCTCTTACGTTGTAATACTCTCTTTCATGGTTTCTTTAATGTAGTTTTACTGCGTTTTTGATTTCACTGTCCAATTTTTCTTTTGCAGAGAGCTGCTAATGCTTATTTCAGAACTCAACATCTTACTTCAGCTACTCTTGTTCCAAATCATTCTCAGTTCGTATATATATTCAGTGTTGCTGTAGCCTGCTTTCCTGAAGTTGTATTAGATTTTCTTTTTATGTTAAGTAATCTTAATGTATTTTTTTAGGTGAAACTTGTTGGTAAATGAGAAGAAATGTGCCAAAATAACAGATTTAAATATATTCAGAGGCTGTGAAATCGACAGAGATGATTGTATACTGAAAGGAAAATTCCCCCTGTGAAGGTATGGGAGAAATTCAGAAGGGAGTTTTTATTACCATTTAAATAACCTGAGAGTCTTAACATTACGCAAATCACCAAGGCTTCACTTATGTTTAAGGATTTCATCTATTTGCAGTGGTACCCACTACAAGAATCCTTACGAGTCATATACTGTTATGCGTGAAATAAGCTGTTCAGTTTAAATACTAACTAGAGTCGACATTTCGTGTTGAATATGACGTAGAAAACAATCCATTTGGAAATAACTGCTACTTTTTACAGCACCAATCTACCTGGTTTACAAAATTGTTAGCAGTGCTGACGTAACTGCGAATTGGCTGTAATTTTAGGACTGGTGATAAGCCGCAAAAAAGTTATATATTAGTTCCAGTTCAATGCCAGCAACAACAGAGATCAAAATGATAGGGATACGAACTAGGCGATATTTTACTTTAAGCTGTTGACTTCGTTACTTGTTCACGAGAATTGCAGAAAATATATGTTTGCGCGCAGCAGCAAACTTCACCAAGTCTTGCAGCACTGCCAGATAGCGGGAACAGAATGCTGATATTCCGCTTTGAGGTTTACCTCGCTTCATGGCTATGCGTTTTAGCAGCTCAGTGCGTTGCACGTACTGCAGCCACTGGATTACGGGTGGCTCTGTGTGGGTCATTTTGCTCATGTCGGCTTACCAGACAATCGATACGTTCAATTTACACGTCATTAATATGTAACATTTCAAATCTTAAACCGTGTGTGTGAATTGCCACCGCTTTACATTAAACCATAAATTTGTGAAGCTGATGGTAAGCCTGATCCCTGTTTAGCTAAGCTTTTTATCTGACTGATTTGTTTTAGAAGTACTTGTTAACAACTCCGATGTGAAAACATTAAGAAAGAAGCAGGGAAGAAGCAGTACAACTTATTGTTTCATATTTGTCTGCAGTTGCAGCAGCTTTCAAAGAACTGCATTTTGGTTTTTCTCGAAGAAAATATGAGCTACGCGCAATTGTTTCGTTCCTCATTCCTTACAGAGCACCATTTCTGATGCCTTCCAGTACCATTTTTTTTTGCCTTGCTTTCTGGGTATGATCTTTTCTTCACACAGCTTCATGTGTTTTCCACGCCTTCTTACCTCGCCTTCTTTCCTCGCCTTCTTTCCTCGCCTTCTTTCGTAAGATTACCGGTAACGCTCTTCTACTTCGCACAATATTTCCCCCTTTGTCTAGTTTCTCTTCAAGCGATATTGTTAGCTAACTAACTTTTTCACTACAGTTAACATGTCATCTAAGCCTACCTTACATCCAGACTCGAGGATAACCTCATCTGTTAACTTGTCATTCCCATGTCCCGGTTTTGAAATTGTCTTTCAGCTCATTCGTAGTTTCTTTGAACTACAAGTTATAAATTAGTGGCCATAAGGTGCCACCTCGCCAAAGGTTTTAATGCACACTTGTGTTCTTTCGTTTTCTGTACTTAACGCACTTCGTATTACACATGTTGTGGACGACGTAACCATCTAATAACGTAATCTCCTTCTATTTAATTTCTTCCGGTTTCAGAATATCTAACTCCTCGTAATTCCTTATGTAGTCTAAGATCCTTACGAACTTTCAGAAATTCTTATGTCTTCACTACCAATTTCATAGGGACTCTAAACTGTATGTAGAGATGCGAGATTTTTTCTTCTGCTGCAGAGTACAAACGTAGTTGACATTATTTCAAATTTCTGAAAGGTAGTTTTTTTTGGGTGATACAAATTGTGAATCATACTAATGGATTCTTGCATCGCTGTTTGCTAGGAATATTTCATGCTTC
This sequence comes from Schistocerca piceifrons, assembly GCF_021461385.2. Lineage (NCBI taxonomy): Eukaryota > Metazoa > Arthropoda > Insecta > Orthoptera > Acrididae > Schistocerca > Schistocerca piceifrons. Next base: position 438,641,922 of record NC_060143.1, read on the forward strand.
CAAATAAAAGCTTAGACTGCGAATGTTCTAGCGATTTTCGTTTATGAAGCCAGATCTAGAAGCTGTTTACCAACATTCAGCCGATAGAATGAAATCTTGCTAATGGTATCATGCTACCACAAACTTTTGCGGCCAGTATATTTTGGACTTCAAAGACAAGGCATTAGAAGGACATTAGAAGGAGAACATCGAGCAGTGGGAGGGAATTACATTATAAAGTGAATACTGACCGGGGGGGGGGGAGAGGAATTACTTTATAGTGCTAAATTTTCTTATTGGGTATTAAGGAAACGCGTGAGCATCTATATTGACTGAAATGGACGTAGCTGGTGTCACTTGAAGTCTATGGTTTCTGAGCACGTTTAAGTTGAAATAAGTGTAGTGTCCATTTGTAGACTAAGAGCGGAGGCTTAATCCCTCATAATCATTAAATACTGGCAGAGTGATTATATTTGATGCTCAGTTAAAAGGTTGAGGTTACTGCTTCTCCTCTTACAAGCTTCGTCTAAATGCTTTATTCGCTTCGCCTCGTGTTTTGTGCTGTTTTTCTCACCTCTCCGATTTGTTTCGAATGTACTTTATTTCGATATTACAATGTTTTCTAATTTTCTTGTGTCATGCTATGCTATTACTCTGGCTTGTATATAAACGTGATTTGTCACTTTCTGTTTACGTAGTCACTTCCCAAATTGTGCATTTCAACTAATGTCACTCATAGTTTAAAATCTGCAACATAAGTTTTCTTAAATAACTGAACCAATCCTCCGGCCACATCTCCGTGTTTCTATCCTTTGCGCCTTGCATTTACTCCCTATATAGTTTTAACATTTTTTACAGATTTTATAATGAACCATAGACCTTGCCGTTGGTGGAGAGGCTTGCGTGCCCAACGATACAGATAGCCGTACCGTAGGTGCAACCACAACGGAGGTGTATCTGTTGAGAGGCCAGACAAACGTGTGGTTCCTGAAGAGGGGCAGCAGCCTTTTCAGTAGTTGCAGGGGCAACAGTCTGGATGATTGACTGATCTGGCCTTGTAACACTAACCAAAATGGCCTTGCTGTTCTGGTACTGCGTATGGCTGAAGGCAAGTGGAAGCTACAGCCGTAATTATTCCCGAGGGCATGTAGCTTTACTGTATGATTAAATGATGATGGCGTCCTCTTGGGTAAAATATTCCGGAGGCAAAATAGTCCTCCATTCGCATCTCCAGGCGGGGACTACTCAAGAGGACGTTGTTATTAGGAGAAAGAAAGCTGGCGTTCTACGGATCGGAGCGTGGAATGTCAGATCCCTTAATCGGGCAGGTAGGTTAGAAAATTTAAAAAGTGAAATGGATAGGTTAAAATTATATATATAGTGGGAATTAGTGAAGTTCGGTGGCAGGAGGAACAAGAATCTTGGTCAGGTGAATACAGATCTATAAATACAAAATCAAATAAAGGTAATGCAGGAGTAGGTTTAATAATGAATAAAAAAATAGGAGTGCGGGTAACCTACTACAAACAGCATAGCGAACGCATTATTGTGGCCAAGATAGACACGAAGCCCACGCCTACTACAGGAGTACAAGTTTATATGCCAACTAGCTCTGCAGATGACGAAGAAACTGATGAAATGTATGATGAGATAAAAGAAATTATTCAGGTAGTGAAGGGAGACGAAAATCTAATAGTCATGGGTGACTGGAATTCGACAGTAGGAAAAGGAAGAGAAGGAAACGTAGTAGGTGAATATGGATTGGGGCTACGAAATGAAAGAGGAAGCCCCCTGCAGAATTTTGCACAGAGCATAACTTAATCATAGCTAACACTTGGTTCAAGAATCATGAAAGAAGGTTGTATACGTGGAAGAACCCTGGAGATACTAGAAGGTTTCAGATAGATTATATAATGGTAAGACAGAGATTTAGGAACAAGGTTTTAAACTGTAAGACATTTCCAGGGGCAGATGTGGACTCTGACCACAATCTATTGGTTATGAACGGTAGATTAAAACTGAAGAAACTGCAAAAAGGTGGGAATTTAAGGAGATGGGACCTAGGTAAACTGAAAGAACCAGAGGTTGTACGGAGTGTCAGGGAGAGCATAAGGGAACAATTGAAAGGAATGGGGGAAACAAATAAGCAGAAAACGAATGGGTAGTTTTGAGGGATGAAATAGTGAAGGCAGCAGAGGATCAAAGAGGTAAAAAGACGAGGGCTAGTAGAAACCCATGGGTAAAAAAAAAAAAGATTCAAATGGCTCTGAGCACTATGGGACTGAACGTCTGAGGTCATTAGTCCCCTAGAACTTAGAACCAGTTAAACCTAACTAGCCTAAGGACATCACACATATCCATGACCGAGGCAGGATTTGAACCTGCGAACGTAGCGGTCTCGCAGTTCCAGACTGCAGTACCTAGAACCGCACGGCCACTTCGCCCGGCCCCTTGGGTAACAGAAGAAACATTGAATTTAATTGATGAAAGGAGAACATATAAAAATTCAGTAAATGAAGCAGGCAAAAAGGAATACAAATGTATCAAAAATGAGATCGACAGGAAGTGCAAAATGGCTAAGCAGGCATGGCTAGAGGACAAATGTAAGGATGTAGAGGCTTATCTCACTAGGGGTAAGATAGGTACTGCCTACAGGAAAATTAAAGAGACCTTTGAAGAAAGGAGAACCACTTGTATGAATATCAAGAGCTTTTATGGAAACCCAATTCTAAGCAAAGAAGGGAAAGCAGAAAGTTGGAAGGAGTATATAGAGGGTCAATACAAGGGCGATGTACTTGAGGACAATATTATGGAAATGGAAGAGGATGCAGATGACGATGAAATGCCGAGCGGTTAAAGGCGCTACAGTCTGGAACCGCACGACCACTACGGTCGCAGGTTCGAATACTGCCTCGGGCATGGATGTGTGTGATGTCCTTAGGTTAGTTAGGTTTAAGTAGTTCTAAGTTCTAGAGGACTTATGACCACAGCAGTTGAGTCCCATAGTGCTCAGAGCCATTTGAACCATTTGACGATGAAATGGGAGATACGATACTGCGTGAAGAATTTGACACAGCACTGAAAGACCTGAGTCGAAACAAGGCTCCCGGAGTAGACAACATGTAGAACTACTGACAGCCTTAGGAGAGCCAGTCCTGACAAAACTCTACCATCTGGTGAGCAAGATGTATGAGACAGACTAAATACCCTCAGACTTCAGGAAGAATATAATAATTCCAATCCCAAAGAAAGCAGACGTTGACAGATGTGTAAATTACCGAACTATCAGTTTAAGAAGTCACAGCTGCAAAATACTAACGCGAATTCTTTACAGACGAATGGAAAACCTGTTAGAAGCCGACCTCGGGGAAGATCAGTTTGGATTCCGTAGAAATGTTGGAACACGTGAGGCAATACTGACCCTACGACATATCTTAGAAGAAAGATTAAGGAAAGGCAAACCTACGTTTCTTGCATTTGTAGACTTAGAGAAAGCTTTTGACGATGTTGATTGGAATACTCTCTTTCAAATTCTGCAGGTGGCAGATGTAAAATACAGGGAGCGAAAGGCTATTTACAATTTGTACAGAAACCAAATGGCAGTTATAAGAGTCAAGGGGTATGAAAGGGAAGCAGTGGTTGGGAAGGGAGTGAGGCGGGCTTGTAGCCTATCCCCGATGTTATTCAATCTGTATATTGAGCAAGTAATAAAGGAAACAAAATAAAAGTTCGGAGTAGGTATTAAAATCCATGGAGAAGAAATAAAACTTTGAGGTTCACCGATGACATCGTAATTCTGTCAGAGACGGTAAAGGACTCGGAAGAGCAGTTGAACGGAATGGACAGTGTCTTGAATGGAGGATATAAGACGAACATCAACAAAAGCAAAACGAGGATAATGGAATGTAGACGAATTAAGTCGGTTGATGCTGAGGGATTAGATTAGGAGTGAGACACTTAAAGTAGTAAAGCAGTTTTGGTATTTGGGGAGCAAAATAACTCCTGATGGTCGAAGTAGAGAGGATATAAAGTGTAGACTGGCAGTGGCAAGGAAAGCGTTTCGGAAGAAGAGAAATTTGCTAACATCGAGTATAGATTTAAGTGTCAGGAAGTCGTTTCTGAAAGAATTTGTATGGAGTGTAGCCATGTATGGAAGTGAAACATGGACAATAAATTGTTTGGACAAGAAGAGAATAGAAGCTTTCCTAAATGTGGTGCTACAGAAGAATGCTGAAGATTAGATTGGTAGATCACATAACTAATGAGGATGTATTGAATAGAATTGGGGAGAAGAGGAGCTTGTGGCACAACTTGACTAGAAGAAGGGATCGGTTGGTAGGACTTGTTCTGAGGCATCAAGGGATCACCAATTTAGTACTGGAGGGCAGCGTGGAGGGTAAAACTCGTAGAGGGAGACCAAGAGATGAATACACTTAGCGGATTCAGAAGGAAGTAGACTGCAGTAGGTACTGGGAGAGGAAGAAGCTTGCACGGGATGGAGTAGCATGGAGAGCTGCATCAAACCAGTCTCAGAACTGAAGACCACAACAACAACATACTAAAAAACATTACTTGTACGCTTGAAGAATTTTCTTGAGCACACTTCTCCGGCTGTAATATTGTGTCGTATATACCATCCATACTTAAAAGTGCAAAGCTAGCTCTTCTCTTCCACAAAGTCTCCAACTTCCACCTCCTCGCCTTAAAAACGGCATTCTATCCTAACAATATCCTACATCCTTAACGACTATTCTTATTGGCTGAAGCTGAGTATGCAAGCCGAAACTCGATTAACAGTATAAATAATCTCAACCGGTTTTTTCTTTCTGGCGGAAGCTTCTAAGGGTTTTCTCTATGAGCTAGTATCACACCCAAAGTTACACGTAAGAGCTTGACCATCCGTGTACCTCGAACTTCACGTACGGTCGACACAACGGAGTTCTGTGAGGCCTAGAAGAATAACAACGTAATAGTAATACATAGCTGTAATGCCCCATCACCACTTGCCATACTGAATATGACCTCCCTCAGTAGTATAGAAAACAATACCACTTTTCGTCATGATTACTAAAAAAAATCAATTTTAATTAAATAGGTCCTGATAGGTAGATAATACAATGTTTTTTAAAAATATTTTTTGATAAAAAATTAAATAGTGAGGTATTTGAAGGAGTGAGTTAGACGAAAGAGTGATATTCAACATTTACTTGAAGGTGAGGATTGGAATGTTTTAAGCTGCAAGATAGTAAAACAAACAGAACGCTAATTTTTTATTTATAAAATTAAAATACTGAAGAATCATTGATATATTTCCGCATTGCAGTAGTTAAAAAGTAGCATTTATAGCGTTTTAACCCTTCTGCAAAGTTATTTCAGAGAAAGATAATTACTGGAAATTTAAAATTCATCCCATCTAACGAGTTTGTAAATTGCAAATCGTAATTACAGCTGCATTGAACAGTAATGGCGACTGACTAATTTTTGATGTGCTTACCGAATATCCGATACTTGTGCAGAATCTATGGGTATTCCAAGTTGACATATTTTTATCTTGATGCTTTCATATTAACTGCCTGTGAAACGTCTGCTTTTCGAACGACGCTACTGACGTGGACAATGTATGCTGCAAGAAACGATTGCACACACGCACACACGCACACACACACACACACACACACACACACACACACACACACAAACAACTCCACTACGTATGTATCTCTCTATTTTAATAGTTTCGAAGTGAAATATCGTAAGACTTTCTGTAGAAATTGTTATTGGGCTTCTTTCCTAGAGATCGCACTCAGGCAAAATACATTGAATGCTTGTAATTAGATAATTTGAGTTATACCACAGCTACATACCACGTGCAGAGCACGTAATCAGTTTATCATGGCGGGGTTATACCGCCTGCCAAGGCATGAACTGCGAGAATATTTTCACTCGGCATTGTAATGTAATGGACAATGAAGGCATCTTATTTGATTCAGATCATGCGGTTCTCACTGATATTTATGTAAGGGGAGAGATAAAGCATGGGAACTATTCGTGTACCTCAGTACTGGACGTATCACGAGCTCGACTTTCACTGTCTTGAATTATAGTGGGAAAGTTAAAAGTTCAAATAAGTGAAATGACTTTTTTGAGACTAGCAATAGGTGCACAGTGCACTTTATACTGTGCTAATTTAGTATACAACATAAAACTTTTGTTTTTAAGTGTCTAAATTCAACATTAAAGTTATCTCTGGGAAGAGTTTTGCAAGTGTTAGACACCATCTGTGGTATCGATAGTTCCGATGGCGCAGCCTAGGCGCACGCTCGTAGGTTGGCACTACGAGAGCGGACGAACTACGCCGACCACAGCGCCCTCTATCCGACGCTGTGGACCTCAACAAGGGCAGCTCTGCTTTCTGCCCATTTCATCAAGAGCAGACGACCTAGCAGCTTAGCATCTACTTGTAGGGGGTCTTGCTATTACAGACTTTGCCTTTGTAACTTCTAGTAACTGTTAGTTTTGATATATGAACGGCTTCGCACCTATGTGCTCATCTGTACCTAAAGTTAAGTAATGTGTTTGTACATGTTTATATACCAGTAAAGGTGCTTTAATTTTACTTGCAGTGCCAAAGTGTTTTACTTCATCTGTTCCTACTCACTTCCTTCTTTGGGCCTAATTGGGAGATCTCAGGAGCAGACCCACGCGCCGCCTTCCAGTTGGGATACAAAAGACCATCAGGTTAGCCAGAAGGTGGCGCTAACGTCGAAACTACACACAGAATAACAAAAAAAAAAAAAAAAAATCAGCTTGTGTTGGTTTTTCAGTTATATGTCTTTCACAAAAACAGGGCAGCAGGAATGTGACCCTGTAACTAATTTTGATTGCACTTGGTCAGGAGTAAAGGTCGTGAGTCATTCTGTTATGTTCAGTGAGATGCCAGGAAGAGAAATACTGGATAATTTTTTTTTACAGATACAATGAGTCTGAGTAGATGTCTGGCAGCCACCATGCAAAATCTGCAGCTGTCATATATGTTATATAAATTGAAGGTGGGGAGGGGAGCAAGGAAAGGAAAGGGGAGGAACCTCCATCAGGACTTTAAGCGGTATCAGCTGCACCGAATGAAAATGTGAGCTGGACCGTGTGGGGCAGCGGTTGAGTTGTAAAAATAATCTAATCTGATTACTACATAAATGCTTGCATGTAGAATCAGTTTCTGGCTTTTAGAATGTTGTAATGCTGTCTTTCGCCTTTCTCAACACTGGCTCTCTATTTAATTTTTAGCAGCCAGAAAGTGATTTAACAAAACATGGAACCAGTCATTAGAGATCCTAGTGCCCACTTTATCTGAGAAAATCATTATAGCTGCAGCTTATAGCTCTGAGGAATTAGGAGATTGTCCGGGATTTCTAATCAAAAACGGTTTTCCAAAATAGTTGAGTATATTCTGAAATTCACTGATAAAAAACACAAGTATCCCTACAACCTAACTTAACAGAGCAGTTCAGAGTCTAATGCGCTGATGCAACTATAAATGTCCGAATTAAATGTTGAAATGAATGCTCGCCATAATTTGATGAGAATATTTCATCAAACGTCACGCTAAATAATTGGTAGAATGTCTGTCCCGCGACGGCACGTGAAAATACGACAATACGCAATCTGAAACTAGATAATGAAAATCATCCCAGAATTAACCCTTCACTTGAAATGATTTCATGGTTCCACGTATCTCTAGTAACTTAATACGGCACCCGAGGCTGTTTGTAGCAGTGATACCGATGCGACGCGACTCCCGACACAGATGGCGTGTTAATCAGCGTCTGGAGAGAACTGGGGCCTTGCTTCCTCACGCAGCGTTCTTATATATAAAGCCGTGGTGCGGACGGCTAAGGGAACGCCTGATCAAATCGGCTCTCCCGACTAGCCGCTGGGCTAGTAGCGCACCGCTTCAGGTTACATAATAATTTATAGCTTCTTTTGCTGATGGCTGATGAAGCTCTTAATTTAAACGTGCATTCAGCACGCAGGTAAGTATTGATAATAAAATTTTGACATGGCTAAGTTAAATATTTTGGGCGAGAGAATTAATTTAATTACACTGCACGCAGTAGATGAGCTCTGAACTGGCCCTTTTGAGATCCGCTATCGCTATAATTTTATAGGTATTCAAAAGAAACTTTTCACATCTTCATAGTCATAGCGGACCTCCAACCTATTTAAATCTAAACATCCTAGCCTTATTTATTAGCCTACTTAATCTATCTTGCTTCCTTCAGTTTTGAGACGAAAACCAGAAAATCATGAATTTCCACTACAATCTTAATTTGTGAAATCCAAAGTACTGTTTTTATTAAATCATTCTGAAAGATGAATCTAAATATAAATTTTGAAGTATCTAGCTCTTTTCTGTTGCGCCAATGATTTTTTTAGAAAAACGTCCAAATTTCGAAAATGGCTGAAGTTATCGAACTGATATTTAACACACATTAATTTAGTATTATTCCTGACATGCTAGAAAAGTTTTAGGTCATTTGCTTGATTTTTAAGGTATTGCACAACATTTATGACGTCAGAGCTAGTTACAGCAGACTGGCTGGCACACAATGGAAACTGATGTGAATTTACTACAGCGTGAGTAGGCTGCTTCCCTACAACCGGAATTCGAGTTTTGTCTCTCCTGCTTACTATGGAGTTGCGTTAACCATTGGACCACCCGGACACGATGTTCATCGCAGTTGCGCGGACTGTGTGGGTGCGTCCCTCGGGCGACCCACACTGCCACATGCCGTCACCTACCAGTAGTCCTCATCCATGCCATGCTTGCTAGTCTGAGGTTCCTGCAGGAGGTCGAACGTGATTGTTACGTAACATGACCACAATTCTTCGCGATTGGTTTGAAGAACATTCTGCATAATACGAGCAAATGATCTGGCTACCCAGGTCGCCCGACATGAATCCCATTGGTTATTTATGGGACATAATCAAGATGTAAATTAGTGCACAAAATCCTGCACTGGCAACACTTTTTCAGTTAAGGACAGTTAAGGAGATACAATTACTCAATATTTCTGCAGGGAACTTCAAACGACATTTAGAATCCATACCACGTCGAGTTGCTGTACTACGATGAGAAAAAGGAGATCCAACACAATAAAATGTTCAAATGTGTGTGAAATCTTATGGGACTTAACTGCTAAGGTCATCAGTCCCTACGCTTACACACTACTTAACCTAAATTATCCTAAGGACAAACACACACACCCATGCCCGAGGGAGGACTCGAACCTCCGCCAGGACCAGCCGCACAGTCCATGACTCCAGCGCCTGAGACCGCTCGGCTAATCCTGTGTGGCTTGCGTTAATCACTAGACCACCAGGACACGATGTTTATCGCAGTTGTGCGGACTATCTCGGTGCGTCCCTCGGCAGACCCATATTGCCACATAGCGTCACCTAGCCACTACATGTATTTTCTCATCGCTGGTGCACGCAGAGTCTAAGTCCGTTATCAGCAACTTACGTAATCATCGCCTACAAGACTTGGCACTGTGAAATCGACCCGAACACGCAAAGTAGACCCAGTTATGTTCATAGTAATATGCCTTTTACTCTGTATAGTCGCTCATGTACAAAAGTATCTAATGATGAGAAAATGCATGTATGGATGAAAGGACTTGGTGTACTTGCTGAGAATGTAACTGTAACTGGTGATATTACTTTGTATTATAATTATTAATAAAGTGTTTTCCCGCGCAGCCCAACGCAATACTAGGAGGTGTCCCATGACTTCTTTCATCTCAGTGTGTACTGTATCTGGTGTGTGTGGATGGTTATAACGAATGTATGTGCAGTGTGGTCTAATGTTTGCATTGTGTGATAATGAGAGAGGGGTGAGGATGCCGGCAAACAGCCTAGTCCTCTCCAAGAGCACCAAGGGGGTCGGTGTCGCACGCCCTGACTCCATGAGACACTATAGAGACCTTTGGAATTTAATTCAGGACATTGGAGAAATGCCTGATGGTCAGGAACTTCACGCCACCACAACCCTCCTATTTGCCAGAAAGGCAAAGGAAAAATTACCAGCAGCAAGTGACGTGCTGGGTGGTCACCCATCGAAATACCGGCAACGTCAGGTGCCGCTTAAGTTTGGAGATGACGTTGTACCCATCTTATTTATAAAACGGACGGTTAGGTGCCAGACTACGAATTCAAAGGTGTCAGTTCGATCACCAATCAGCACTAGAATTATTATATGTAATATAACAGTTGTTTTAAGTGTGTTAATATTTGTAACTGTGAAAAATACCGATATCAGTGTGGTTCAGGATCCATGTTCAGCTGTAGGTCCTCCTATAACTGGTTGGGTAAGGCAGCTGAGCGGTTGAGCGCAAGAAACAGCAGACTATCTCAAACGTGTAGCTGGTTGATGGCAGCTTTACTTATTACCTTATTAATTGTTCTAGCTGTTACGATGATTATTTATATCACTCAATGTGTACTATCCCATTTTTTACTTTCCCTATACGGTGCTTACCGTGAACCTAGAATCGTTGTAATTGGAAGAAACAGAGTTTCACAGTACAAGTAAAGCAAAAATAGGATAATTTTTGTTTATAAAACACTAAAAAAATTTTGTTTTATTATTCGTTACTCGACGTCCAGCTTAAAACATTCCCGAAAACTCTAGAATTCTCAGGTCCGATATCTCGATAGCATCAGAGTGGATAAAAGGAAAAAATCTTCTAGATTCTTGATTCCCGGGGTGGATAAACTGTCTATATACATAATTTTGTACGAAACTCTCAGAGCGCGAGTCCTATTCGCACCTGGACAGTTTTTTTAGTCTTTAGATTTGTTTTATCATTTTTTTATTTTAATTGTTCGTGGACTCTCCCTAGTTATTCTGCATAAGAACCCTATGTGAGCAGTCTCGGTGAGTATGTGTTTTATCCTCACTCAGTCGTGTTAAGTTTAATTAGCTGCAAAACAGTTGGGAAACGAGAGTAAGTGCCTCTATAGATATACAGTAAGGATTTTTGTTGCGTTGTATATGAAACCTGATATCCTTGTCTGATTTCTGTCAGGTTGAGGCACGGGATTCTAAGTTTCCATCTCGAGGCTCATTGGAAAAGATAAAATCGTATTGCAGCATTTAAAGGGGCCTGATATAGTCTGCTATAGTCTAATGGGTCGGGTTAGTGGCAGATTGATGGGAGCTGCACACAGAATATAGTGGCTGTCTACTTTATTCAGTGCGCTGAGACCGGAGCACCGAACAAAATTACTCTGGTGAGAACATTTTAAAACAAATCCCTTTCAGCTTTCTGTTTTGCTACAGCGGAGTGACTTCTGTGTTTCCCAGAACAATTATTGTAAGAGATATCTTGGCTTATTTAAGTTACCAATCTCTTTTTCTCTTTCTATTTCATTGGAATACTGCCTGGCTATGGTCGTTTTTTTCGTTATAACGGTCATAGCTCTCCGGCTAGAATATTACAAAATTATATGTGTTAAATTATAGCTAGTTTTGAGGGAATTACAGGCCCAGGTTGTGATAAGCATGGGTTCTGTTATCGTCTACTGACACACACACACACACACACACACACACACACACACACGTACACGTAAGTGCAATATTTTTACAGGATCGAACGCAAATGCTGTTGACTAGGATCTAGTGGTGTATGCATGTGCAAAGGAACATTGCACGCCGGCCAGGATGGCCGAGTGGTTCTAGGCGCTACAGTCTGGAACCGCGCGACCGCTACGGTAGAGGTTCGAATCCTGCCTCGGGCATGGCGGTGTGTGATGTCCTTAGGTTAGTTAGGTTTAAGTAATTCTAAGTTCTAGGGGACTGATGACTTCAGATGTTAAATCCCATAGTGCTCAGAGCCATTTGAACCATTTTTTGAACATTGCACCTTAATTCGTAATAACACTAGCACTGCATTATCGCATGTATCTGCAAACGCCTGGAGGAAAGGTACAAGTAAAATGTCTAGCCGTACATAATAGATGTGCGGGTAGAGTTTGAAGACATATGGAAGTTTGAGTTTGGGCATCAGCTGTGCTCGAATAAACTACTGATGGTAAGTCTGCCTTTGGCAAGTGAGCGGCGAGGTCGTCTTGTTTGTGTCCCATCCACAGAGTTGCGAGCGTGTGCAGTTTGCTTACCTTCTCACCGGAACTAGTACTCGCGTCTGTTGACACTGAGTGGCTATGGCTCATACCTACAGAAAAGACCATCAAGATCAGCTTCCACCCAGACCATAGAAGACCACAATCCTTTGAAATCGAATGCTTCATCCCTGCTTCAGACAGCAGCACAGTGCATCGTCGGTATCCACCTACTCACCACAAATAGCGTCTTCTGCGTAAAGATGGTCGATGACGCGACATATCACGCCGTTGTGCTTAGATGTACAAACAGTCAACTTCAAACACACCGATGGTTATATAAGAGTGGTTACCGTTGACCATGCAAGACTAGTATTCCGCACACTATGAGTCTTCGAACTCCCGATCGAAGTGTTCCCGGACGTTGTCACTGCTGTTTTCCAACCATATGGGATTGTAATTAGCCACATGGCAGAAAAATGGAACACCTTCGAGACGTACCCGGTCATCAACGCCGTGCTAGTTAAAATTGAGTTAACGCAAAACAGGTGCTCAAATGGCTCTGAGCACTAGGGAACTTGACTTCTGAGGTCATCAGTCTCCTAGAATTTAGAACTACTTAAACCGAACCTAAGGACATCACACTCATGCATGCCCGAGGGAGGATTCGAACCTTCGACCATAGCGGTCGTGCGGTTCCAGACTGTAGCGCCTAGAACCGCTCGGCCACTCCGGCCGACAAAACAGGTGCAGTCCTACCTAGTTATAGATGGCTAACGAGCAATTGTGACGTATGATGGACAGCCTCGTAGTTGTTCTGGTTGCGGCGAAGAGGGCCATATACTTGTGATGGGTATTCAACGACGGGTTACACAAAACCCGTCAGGTGAAACGGCGCCATTCTCTACGATAACGGTCCTCCCCATCAGCTATGGAGGGGTGACACGGTCGACTGTCATGGCAAACGGAAGACCGCTTGGAAGACAGGGACCGCTACACAGCACACCTGTGGCACGTCCAGGATATACCGACAGCATTACAGAATCGACACAAATTGAAGGAGGTCGCCAACACACTCCAGAGGGAGAGTTGGACGAAAAAATGGAACTCGACACTAGGATTGTACCGACCTCCACTTTTCTCCCTGAGGGGGATGCGGTGCAGGAACTATACACTCATTTAGACACAGAAAGGCTCGTCTGAAAACAAAGGTCACCGAGGGCACATAAAAACCGACGTCATGTTCTTGAGACGACTTCTCCGGTTGACGACCGGACGGCCAGCGATATGGAAAAAATGGATGGCACAGGGTCGCCCTCACTTGTTGCTCTCGTGACTTCGATATAACTATTTCTCCTCTCTCGCACAAACGGATCACAAGAACAGCACACATTAAGAAACACCTGCGGATTCACCCTTCTGCAACCAGATCGCAAGTGTCCTACTGCAGCCACAGTTAACTTACGGATCTTGAGTGGAAAACACTGAAAAATATTCTATTTCCGCTGTTGTGCGTGAGGAAACGCGTGTCTCCTCACACACCTCGGTCCCTCTGGAGTAGCAGCAGATGACGGCACAGGTAAAGCTTTCAGGAGACAAGCCATAACATTTACGACGACGCTGACGGCGGTCCTCGTTGCAGGAGATTTCTTAGCGACCATCAGTGTTAAACCATTGGAACATATACGAAGTTGTCGCTGCTCCAGTATATACCAAATGCAACAGACATTGACGTTGCCTTTCTCTAAGAGATCTTCGTCGATGATTTCCCTGGTATGTACGGTTATACGGCTCATGTGTCCAACGCCTCGCCAACTAACAGTTCAAAATCGTTCAAATGGCTCTACTTCTTAACATATGAGGTCATCAGTCACCTAGACTTAGAACCAATTTAACCTAACTAACCTAAGGACATCACACACAACCATGCCCGAGGCAGGATTCGAACCTGCGATCGTAGCAGCAGCGTGGTTCCGGACTGAAGCGCCTAGGACCGCTCGGCCACAGTGGCCGGCAAACTATCAGTGTTGTCGCAGTTCTCCTCAGGGAGGTCCTCGAGGAGGCCGAAGTACAATATCTCCCCAACAGTAGAGGAACAGAGGAATGGCCGTAATGGTGCTAGGCGTCCAGTTTATCAATGTGTATGACTCTCCCGCAATGAACTGCGTTCGCGACAGATCACTCCTTTTCACGGGTAGTGTAGCACTGCTTTTTCAGGGCAGGCACAACGACTTGGTGTTAGAGGGCGACTTCAACAGGGTCCAGCCACGTAAAAGTCGGCTGCCAAGCCATTCACCATGACTCAAACTTGGGACACTCATCAGCAATCTCCAGCTGATAGATACATGGGAACGTGTCCAAGGAGATCGACTAGGATTAATTTACTTCACGGGTCACTCATCTAGTCGCACTGATAGGATTTGCGTCTCCCGTTCTGTCGCGGCAACAATGAGCGACACAGTGGTGTGGTCTGTAGCCTTTTCTGATCACGAGGCCTATATATCTGCCGTCATCCTTCGTCGCCAACGGGTGTGGCGGAGCCGACATCCCTGGAAGTTAAGTCTTGCACATCTCGCTTCTCCAGTGTCAGCACGCCATCGCAGACACAAAGAGTTGGTGCGTCCGCCGTCTCCCAACGTATCCTACATCGATCAGTTGGTGGCTAAACTGCGCCGAGCCGCCCCTGTGGAAAACCTTGATTATGTATGGTCATAAGTCCGCTGCTTACAGGCGACGGATGACAGCTCGCCATGCGAAAGCACAGATCGTAGCCCGTATGCGCCGAATGCTCGAAGTGACGATTGTCTGAGCGTAAACACATGACAGAATAGGAACGGAACGGCCCACCATTCGAGAACATAAACTGTGATGATATGCACTATTCGAGAACGTAAACTGTGATGATTTGCGCTGATACTGGCCTCACCACACAACGCGATATTGGTGCAACCTTCATCGACCATTACGCAAGACTTCACTCTGCTTTGTTTTCTGACCCAACGACAGTGAGGGGAGTCTCATGATTGGTTTATGGCACTGTTCAACAGGGCTCACAAACTGCATTATTGCACGAAATTACGGAAGACGAAGTTTTCGGTGCCACAGGTAAAGGAGCATCGAACAGTTCTCCTGGGTACTCCGGGCTCTCTGGGTAGTTTTATAGAACTTTTCACTACTTACTGGCACCCAGGTTGATGGACATCTGTCGGAAGCTTGTGTCTCCCATGGTGCCACTCTCCATATCCTTCACTGACGGAATGATATCGAATGTTCAAATGTGTGTGAAATCTTATGGGACTTAACTGCTAAGCTCATCGGTCCCTACACTTACACGCTACTTAATCTAAATTACCCTAAGGACAAACACACACACCCATGCCCGAGGGAGGACTCGAACCTCCGCCGGGACAAGCCGCACAGTCCATGACTGCAGTGCCTAAGACCGCTCGGCTAATCCCGTGCGGCAAGGAATGATATACCTGTTCACAAACTGACAGGTGGAACTCGAATACATGACAACTGCCCGCTGACATTCTCCAATTGCGTCACAGACTATTAGCAAACCATATACAATTGACCTTGCCTCACGTCATCCTACCAGATGAGTCTTCCCTATGGGGTATCAATAATATTCACGCAGCCCTAGCGACGGCACGCCGCATCCCGGGAGTGCTAGCACTACTAGATTTTAGCCAACGTTTTGATCTAGAGTATCACATGTGTCTGAAGTATCTTCTCCAACACATGCAGTACCCACAGCAATTCATAGGTGCTCGTAAACAGGTACCCTACGCAGTCCCTCCCGATTACAAAATCATGGCTGTCCCCTGGCGATCTTACTCTATGCTCCGGCAATGGAATCACTTTTCTGTGGCCCCCCTCAATGCGTCACTGGACTAATCTTACGTGGCCTCACATTTAGCTGTACAGCATAAGCAGACGACCTGTTTCTTGTGCTCCGCAACCTTGAGGATGCAACCAACGCAATAGAAAGGATTGCCACATATGGTGTGGCTTCTGACTGCTGTCTAAGCGTCACCAAATTGGTCACAATGAACCTAGGAGAGGGAATGACCCCAGCGTGTGTCGACCCCCACAGCTTGGTGGTACTATCGAATGCCTCTGATTAGAGTTTCACAACATATGGCGCACTGCGGCCGTTATTTAACACCGCTTATTACAACAAATTCAGATCCAGATCTCTAGCTTTCGTCAGCTGATTCTCGAGATTCTTCAAAGGACACAATTCGTAAATATTTTCCTAGCATCGAAAATTCCACACGTAGCACATGTATTCCAACACAATTAGTGATGGCTCCATGTATACTAGCGGCATTTGGAGTCTACGTCAGTACAGGCATGCTCTTCAAAGTCAGTTATGAATCGCTGATTCTTCCCCCAGACAAGGGAGATCTTCGTTTAGCCCACATCCATGACAGAGCGGTGGCTCTGTTTGTCAGTTCTCACATAAAGATATGGCGCCGCTGCCTGGAAGTCTGATGGGTTTGCTGCAGTAGTCGTTAGCTCCCCCCCCCCCCCCCCCCATTCCTTTTGCATCCACTGATGATACAAGACATGCTCCACCTTTATAATACCTGGTCACTTTTATATTAAACACAGTTATGTCTGTATTACAGTAATGCCGATGAAGCAGGCGAAGGTTCGGAAGATATATGGTTTCCTACAACAGATTCATCCACCGAGAGGCCAAGGACTCTCACCTTAGTTGGGTGTGTCGGACGATACTTGCAGTTACACTATACACAGACGTCCGATCAAAACGGTACATCAGGGCCAGTGGTAAACAGATCCTATAATCATGCCTGCACAAGATACATGAGGCGGACTCGCATCTATGTGCAGGATGTGGAGTACCAGACATGGACAAGCACCATCTCAGAGGTGGCTCAGCAGGAGACAGGCATTTGCTGCGACAAATTTTGTCATACCTTTCCATGGGTGGTTCCAGAACATAACGCACTATGGCTTCTACTTTTCCCCGATGAACTGTATTTCCTGTGCACCAAAACCAAAGCAGTCACGTGGTTCCATGTTAGAGAGGATGAGTCACTCTCTCACTATTTTTCATGTGCAAGACTTCTCTTTAACGTTGAATGTACACCCAAGACATCATTTTTGTGAGGCAACAGGAAGCTATCAACATGAGCAGACACTGATGGGAGCACGTATATTGTTAACGAAGGCGGAATCTTAATGGTGACTCTCCTTGGAATAGCATTTTCTGGAGTTGAGAACAAACAGGTAGTTCGATCATGTAAGAGTAAATCTTTCAGTAGACGTTTCGGGCTTGGAAGCCACGGGTAGCTATTGAGAAAAGGAACATCTTTAAGCACTTACCAGGGACAGCAGGGACAAAACGGTGGTCCTAGAGTTTTTCACACTGGTGTGCAGACATTACTTTTCACTGAAGAGATGAGAAAACTGCCTACCTGGATCTACTTGTTAGGCGCCTCGACCCATGGCAGGGGCAGGGACAGATGAGAAATATAGGTCACCTGGCCAAGTCTTTGTGGAAGGCATGGCGACCGTAAAAATTCGTGTTTCCATGTTCACCATGGACTCAACGCTATCGAGAGAGCCATAAGGTGACGTCAGCCCTCTGCCTGCTGAGTTTTTGTGGAAGCCTCAGGCCTTCAAAAGAATTTCAGATTGGAATGCAACATTTATGGTGGCTTTGAAATGGTCAATATTGGGGCACAAAAGCAAGTCTCTTCGTTTAGCCCTCAGTCAGATACGCTGTAACATTCGGCCTATTCAGATAATGATCTCTGTGATAAATGGTTCACTTTAAGGCGAAACATAAATTCAAAACATGCTGTCTAGTTTGGCTGTGTGAAAAACGAGCCGGAAGCAAAACTTCTTCTCCCTGCACGGGAATTTATGAGTCAGAGACTGGCTGCTTCTCCATAAAAGAGGAACTCATGGAGTCTTGTGATTGACACGAAACCATTCTAGGGGTGGTTGGATGAGTGCTTTAGTGGAGTTAACCGAGGTTTGATGGAAGGTGGGGAGCAGAGAAATGGTTTTCTGATTCAGACTCTGATGTGGATAGGATGCTGATCTCGACTCTTGTTATGAGTGGATTGCACTCGCGACAGTCGTCCTGAGTGTGACTTTGCACCGGAAGTGGTCTTGACTGAGGAGCTTGTGGTGAGGACTTATCTGTACCGAGAGTTCGTAAGCCACACATCACGCCCGTAAATGCTACACGACGAATCGCTTGGTGTAAGGAGCGTAAACATTGGATGATTAAACAGTGCTAAAACGTTGTGTGGAGTGACTGATCACGGTACACAATGTGGCGGTCCAAAGGCAGGGTGTGGGTATGGAGAATGCCCTGTGAACGTCATCTGCCAGCTTGCGTAGTGTCAACGGCTACATTGATGTTTCAAGCACCTTCTCGCTTCCCACTGTTGAAGAGCAATTCGGAGATGGCGAATGCATTTTTCAACACGATCGAGCACCTGTCCATAACGCAAGGCCTGTGGCGGAGTAGTTACATGACAGTAACATCCCTGTAATGCGATGTCCTGCACAGTGTCCTGACCTGAAACCTCTCGAACACCTTTGGGATGTTTTGGAACGCCGACGTCTTGCTCGGCCTCACCGACCGACATCGATACTTCTCATCAGTGCAGCACTCCGTGAAGAATGGGCTGCCATTCCCCAAGAAACCTCCCAGCACCTGATTGAACGTATGCCTAGGAGAGTGGAAGCTGTCATCAAGGCTAAGGGTGAGCCAACACAAAATTGAATTCCGGCATTACCGATGCAGGGTGCCACGAACTTGTAAGTCATTTTCAGCCAGGTATCCGGATACCTTTGACCACATTGTGTATGAGCTGCCCAAATAATCTTGTGTGCAGGCGTCGTTCCGGGCATCTCTGCGTTTCAGTCATATGTGACTGGTGGCAGAAGCCACAATAGTGCCTATATAAGCGGAAAACCGAGATTTCATTATTTGCCTTCTGTTTGCGGACACCCCCAACCTTAGCAAACCACTGAATAGTAGCCTTACAACAGGGTTAATTTGTCATATTCATCACTACACATAACCAACACATTATACGGGGTGTTACAAAAAGATACGGCCAAACTTTCAGGAAACATTCCTCACACACAAATAGAGAAAAGATGTTATGTGGACATGTGTCCGGAAACGCTTAATTTCCATGTTAGAGCTCATTTTAGTTTCGTTAGTATGTACTGTACTTCCTCGATTCACCGCCATGATTTCAAACGGGATATTCTACCTGTGCTGCTACAACATGTGCCTTTACAAGTACGACACAACATGTGGTTCATGCACGATGGAGCTCCTGCACATTTCAGCCGGCTGAAGTGGCCGCGCGGTTCTGGCGCTGCAGTCTGGAACCGCGAGTCCGCTACGGTCGCAGGTTCGAATCCTGCCTCGGGCATGGATGTGTGTGATGTCCTTAGGTTAGTTAGGTTTAACTAGTTCTAAGTTCTAGGGGACTAATGACCTCAGCAGTTGAGTCCCATAGTGCTCAGAGCCATTTGAACCATTTTTTGTTCGTACGGTTCTCAACAACAGATTCGGTGACCGATGGATTGGTAGAGGCGGACCAATTCCGTGGCCTCCACGCTCTCCTGACCTCAACCCTCTTGACTTTCATTTATGGGGGCATTTGAAAGCTCTCGTCTACGCAACCCCCTTACCAAATGTAGAGACTCTTCGTGCTTGTATTGTGGACGGCTGTGATACAATACGCCATTCTCCAGGGCTGCATCAGCACATCAGGGATTCCATGCGACGGAGGATGAATGCATGTATCCTCGCTAACGGAGGACATTTTGAACATTTCCTGTAACAAAGTGTTTGAAGTCACGCTAGTACGTTCTGTTGCTGTGTGTTTCCATTCCATGATTAATGTGATTTGAAGAGAAGTAATAAAATGAGCTCTAACATGGAAAGTAAGCGTTTCCAGACACATGTCCACATAACATATTTTCTTCCTTTGTGTGTGAGGAATGTTTCCTGAAAGTTTGGCCGTACCTTTTTGTAACACCCTGTAGAGCGGATGTCCCTACAATGCACTTTTTCAAAATATTGTTCCTTCTGCACTTCATTTATAGTGGCCCACCCAACTGTTAAGCTTCACGTATACATTTTATGGTTGCACGATAACAAAGTAACAACAAATGAGAAACAACACCAACTTAAACACCGTCGGAACCAAAATCAATACAGCATATCAAAATCAGCTGGTACTGGCGCTATTGTGTTGCTGTCTTCCGAGTATATAAACAACGCGTGCGATTTATACGGAAGTGCTTTCCATTGTGTTAAGGAATCGGAGTGGAGCTAAAATTACTGGTGCTTATAAAACCGTGCCAACATAATGCTATTTTTTTGCGTAATGGAAGTTATTACATCACAAGCACAGTGTATCCAACGAAACAGTATCCATCAGTGTATGTCAAGTGCAAACTTTGAGGTGGCACAGTATATTATAGTAATACATCTGTATGGCGGTTGTAGGTGCCAGAGCTGCTATGCCTCCCTTCACCTTTCCTCACATTTCAAGCCTTATTTTCCAGTCGCCTCTGTTTCGACTTCTCCAGTGAGGCTGAACCTGCCAGTATATTGCCCTACAGCTAACACAGTTTTCAACTTCACTGCTACACTCAATTTCCAAAACTATTGGGCATTTTTATTTTTACTACAAGTCTTTTACCCGCGCACAAGGTACAGCCTCTTTGATTAGTAATCACAACATCATGGTCAACTCCGCCTTGACTTTACTCTCCCGGAGAGAGAAACCCGCTACCACTTGAACCATGAATAAAAACCATCAGCATTGGGAGCCGAAGACTTCCAGCGTCAGACGTCACCCCCTTTCAGACAGCGACTTTGTCAAAGAGGGCGGAGCAACGAACAGAGGTACTGGGCACACTCCTGCCCTTCGGTTGGGAAACTGCTCCCAAACGTGGAAGTTTCAGCAATGAGCAAGGGCATGAAAATGCAGAAGGCAATGGGAACATCCGCGTTAAAGACACATAATATGTATCCGCAAGACATGTGGCTAGTAATTAAAAAGGTGACATAATGATTTCGTCATTGGCAAAAGATTACGGACTTGTCCCCCATTCCGATCTCCGGGAGAGTAACGTCAAGGCTCAGATGACCATGAGAAAAAGATAGAATGGTCAACGAAAGGATAAAGTTCTGCGACTCGGGGCGTGGAATGTCAGATGTTTCAACGAGGCAAGGAAGCTACGAATTCTGACAATGGAAATGCTAAAGCTAAGTGTAGATACAATGGGCTTCAGTGACGTCAAATAGAAAGAAGGCTAGGATTTTTGGTCAGATGAGTATAGGGTACTATCGAAAAGCAACGGAAAATGCTGTAACAGGATTCGTTACGAACAGCAGGGTACGGCAGGGAGTGAGTTACTGCGAACATTACAGTGATACGATTATTCACATCAGAACCGACAGCTACCAATATCGATAACAATAGTTCAGGTATACGTGCCGACGTCACAAGCGGAAGATGAAGACATAGAGAAACATATAATGATACTGAACGGACAACCCAGTACGCAAAGGGGGATGAAAATCTAATAGTCGTGGCGGTTTGGGATGCGGTTGTAGGGGAAGGAGTAGAAGAAAAGGTTACGGGAGATCATGGGCTTGGTACTAGAAATGAAAGAGGAGAATGACTGTATTGAATTCGTCAATAAATTTCAGCTGGTATTAAAGAATACTCTGTTCAAGAATCACAAGAAAAGTGGGTATACAAGGAAAAGGCCCGGAGACACGGAAGATTTTAGTTGGATTATAGCATAGTCAGACAGAGACTCCGAAATCAGATGTTTCAGGGAAATTCGGCAATACAGAAATGCAAGTCACTTAGAAGAGATGTAAATAGGAAGTTCAGGTTGTCTAAGGCGAAACTGATACATGAAAAATCTGCAGAAAGCGAAAAGAAATGAATGTCGGAAATCGTTCATCAATAGAAATTAAATGCAAGGGTGGTTACATTAAGACTGCAACGGGAATTCCACTGTTAAATACAGGGGAGAGAACAAATAGGTGGTAGAAAGAGTATACTGAAGGCCTGTATGAGGGGGGAGATTTGTCTATGTGGTAGAAGAAGAAACAGTAGTTGATTTAGAAGAGATGCAGTATTACAATCAGAATATAAGAGAGCATTGCAAGACTCCAAATCGAGTAAGCAGAAGGGATAGATAACATTCCATCAGAGTTTCTAAACTCATTGGAGAAAATGGCAACAAAACGAGTATTCACGTCAGTGTGTAGAATGTATGAGTCTAGTGACATACCATCTGAGTTTCGGGAAAAGATCATCCATACAATTCCAAAAATTCCAAGAATCGGCAACTCAAGAAGTGTTGCACAGTCAGCTTAACGACTCGTGCATCCAAGTTGATGACAAGAATAATATACAGAAAAATGGAAAGGAAAATTAGATGACGATATGTTTGACTTTAGGAGAAGTAAAGGCACCAGGTAGGCAATTCTGACATCGTGGTTGATAATGCGATCAAGATAGATACGAAGCCCACACCTACTACAGTAGTACATGTTTATATGCCAACTAGCTCTGCAGATGACGAAGAAATTGAAGAAATGTATGATGAAATAAAAGAAATTATTCAGATAGTGAACGGAGACGAAAATTTAATAGTCATGGGTGACTGGAATTCGAGTGCAGGAAAAGGGAGAGAAGGAAACGTAGTAGGTGAATATGGATTGGGGCTAAGAAATGAAAGAGGAAGCCGCCTGGTAGAATTTTGCACAGAGCACAACTTAATCATAGCTAACACTTGGTTTAAGAATCATGATAGAAGGTTGTATACATGGAAGAACCCTGGAGATACTAAAAGGTATCAGATAGATTATATATTGGTAAGACAGAGATTTAGGAACCAGGTTTTAAATTGTAAGACATTTCCAGGGGCAGATGTGGATTCTGACCACAATCTATTGATTATGACCTGTAGATTAAAACTGAAGAAACTGCAAAAAGGTGGGAATTTACGGAGATGGGACCTGAATAAACTGAAAGAACCAGAGGTTGTACAGAGTTTCAGGGACAGCATTAGGGAACAATTGACAGGAATGGGGGAAAGAAATACAGTAGAAGAGGAATGGGTAGCTTTGAGGGATGCAATAGTGAATGCAGCAGAGGATCAAATAGGTAAAAAGACGAGGGCTAGTAGAAATCTGTGGTAACAGAAGAAATATTGAATTTAATTGATGAAAGGAGAAAATATAAAAATGCAGTAAACGAAGCAGGCAAAAGGAATACAAACGTCTCAAAAATGAGATCGACAGGAAGTGCAAAATGGCTAAGCAGGGATGGCTAGAGGGCAAATGTAAGGATGTAGAGGCTTTTCTCACTAGGGGTAAGATAGATACTGCCTACAGAAAAATTAAAGAGACCTTTGGAGATAAGAGAACCACTTGTATGAACATCAAGAGCTCAGATGAAAACCCAGTTCTAAGCAAAGAAAGGTAAGCAGAAAGGTGGAAGGAGTATATAGAGGGTCTATACAAGGGTGATGTACTTGAGGGCAATGTTATGGAAATGGAAGAGGATGTAGATGAAGATGAAATGGGAGATAAGATACTGCGTGAAGAGTTTGACAGAGCACTGAAAGACCTGAGTCGAAACAAGGCCCCCGGAGTAGACAACATTCCATTGGAACTACTGACGGCCTTGGGAGAGCCAGTCCTGACAATACCATCTGGTGAGCAAGATGTATGAAACAGGTGAAATACCCTCAGACTTCAAGAAGAATATAACAATTCCAATCCCAAAGAAAGCAGGTGTTGACAGATGTGAAAATTACCGGACAATCAGTTTAATAAGCCACAGCTGCAAAATACTAACACGAATTCTTTACAGACGAATGGAAAAACTAGTAGAAGCCGGCCTCGGGGAAGATCATTTTGGATTCCGTAGAAATACTGGAACACGTGAGGCAATACTGACCTTACGACTTATCTTAGAAGAAAGATTAAGGAAAGGCAAACCTACGTTTCTAGCATTTGTAGACTTAGAGAAAGCTTTTAACAATGTTGATTGGAATACTCTCTTTCAAATTCTAAAGGTGGCAGGGGTAAAATACAGGGAGCGAAAGGCTATTTACAATTTGTACAGAAACCAGATGGCAGTTATAAGAGTCGAGGGACATGAAAGGGAAGCAGTGGTTGGGAAGGGAGTAAGACAGGGTTGTAGCCTATCCCCGATGTTATTCAATCTGTATATTGAGCAAGCAGTAAAGAAAACAAAAGAAAAATTCGGAGTAGGTATTAAAATCCATGGAGAAGAAATAAAAACTTTGAGGTTCGCCGATGACATTGTTATTCTGTCAGAGACAGCAAAGGACTTGGAAGAGCAGTTGAACGGAATGGATGGTGTCTTGAAGGGAGGATATAAGATGAACATCAACAAAAGCAAAACGAGGATAATGGAATGTAGTCGAATTAAGTTGGGTGATGTTGAGGGTATTAGATTAGGAAATGAGACACTTAAAGTAGTAAAGGAGTTTTGCTATTTGGGGAGCAAATTAACTGATGATGGTCGAAGTAGAGAGGATATAAAATGTAGACTGGCAGTGGCAAGGAAAGCGTTTCCGAAGAAGGGAAATTTGTTAACATCGAGTATAGATTTAAGTGTCAGGAAGTCATTTCTGAAAGTGTTTGTATGGAGTGTAGGCATGTATGGAAGTGAAACATGGACGGTAAATAGTTTGGACAAGAAGAGAATAGAAGCTTTCGAAATGTGGTGCTACAGAAGAATGCTGAAGATTAGATGGGTAGATCACATAACTAATGAGGAGATATTGAATAGGATTGGGGAGAAGAGAAGTTTGTGGCACAACTTGACCAGAAGAAGGGATCGGTCGGTAGGACATGTTCTGAGGCATCAAGGGATCACCAATTTAGTATTGGAGGGCATCGTGGAGGGAAAAAAATCGTAGGGGGAGACCAAGAGATGAATACACTAAGCAGATTCAGAAGGATGTAGGTTGCAGTAGGTACTGGGAGATGAAGAAGCTTGCACAGGATAGAGTAGCATGGAGAGCTGCATCAAACCAGTCTCAGGACTGAAGACCATAACAACAACAACAACAATGCAATCAAGACTAAATAAAAATTAAGACTCGTTCAATCGATTTGTCTACGTGGAAAAAACTGTCAAATGGTGAAAGCTGTTCGAAATTCTGTTAAAAATAGGGATAAGCTATACGGAGAGATGATAAGCACAAAATATGTACAAGACCCAAGAGGGAACAGTAAGAGTGGAAGACAAAGAACGAAATTCTGGGATTAAAAGTGTGTAAGACAGGGAAGGAGTCTTTCGCCATAGCTGTTCAATCTGTACTTCAAAGAAGCAATGACGGGAATAAAACGTTCTGGAGTGAAATTAAAATTTAAGGTGAACGGATGTCAATGATAAGTTTCGTTGCTGACAGTGCTATCCTCTGCGAAAGTGAAGAAGAATTATGGGAAATGCTGAATGGAATGAACAGTATAATGAGTACAGAATATGAAACGAGAGTAAATCGAAGAAAGACGAAATTAATGAGAAGTAGCAGAAATAAGGAATAGCGAGAGACTTGAAATCAGGATTAGTGATCATGAAGTAGATTAAGTTAAGGAGTTCTGGTACCTAGGCAGCAAAATAACCATGACGGATGGAGAAAGGACGACATAAAAAGCGGGCTAGCACAGGCAAAAAGGGCTTTCCTGCCCAAGAGAAATCTACCAGTCTCAAACATTGGCCTTAACTTAAAGAAGAAATTTCTGTGAATGTATGTTTATAGTACATAACTGCATGATTTTGAAACCTGGGCTGTGGGAAAATCGGGAAAGAAGAGAATCGAAGAATTTGAAATGTGGCACTACAGAAGAATTTTGAGAATTAGGGGGACTAATAACTTAAGGAATGAAGAGGTTGTCTGGAGAATCGTCGAGGAAAGGAATGTATGGAAAATATTGATAAAAGGAACATCTGTTAAGACATCATGGAATAAATTCCATGTTAGTGAAGGGCAATATAGATGGTGACATCTTTAGAGGGAAACAGAGATTTGACATGGATTGCAAATGCTACTCTGAGATGAAGAGGTTGTCACTGGAAAGGAAAGCCACATCAAACCAATGTCTTTTAACTCTTTGCCTTTGTGTGGTAATGGCACATGTATTGCACACATCTCCTTCTCCCTCCTCTCTCTCACCACTTTCTGTCAATCCCCTTCTCTATCTTCCACCTGTTTCAATTCATCTCTCCCTCGCCCTTTGTCCGTCTCATCCTCTGCCCCACCTCAATCTCATGTTCTCCACACTTTGCATCCATCTACTCGCGCCTCCTCTGTCAATCTCCTCATCACACTACTTATGTCCCTCTCCTCTGCCTCTCTTTCTTTCCACCTACTGCTCCCTCCTCTCTGTCCATCTTCTCTTCCCCCTATTTTTCAATCTACTACTTCCCCTCTCTGTCTGCCCAAATTCTCACTGCCATTTCATCCGCTTTCCTCTTCCACATTCACCGTCTGTCCATATTCTTCTCCTTCCTCTCTCCAAAAGCTCCTACTCCCAACTCAATTTCTCTATTTTATCCTCCACGTTTCTCTGTCCATCTCATGCTCGTCTACCTCACTATCCATTTCCTGCCCTCTTTGTTCGGCCATACCCATATCCCCCTGCCTACTTTAACGTAACAGCTGTGTAGAATAGTTAAGATGTCGGGAGTTATCAACCCTGTGGGAACTACCTGTACTTCTTTCCAGGAAATAAATAATCGCAAATCAACCCACTGGTTTAAGAGAACACACACACACACACACACACACACACACACACACACACACATACACACAAACACACAAAATTGATCAAGTTGTATAAAATTTTTAATTTTGACTTACAAAGAGTCGCTGGTCAGACGTAAGAGGAAGTATGAAGTCTCTAATACTGACGGATGAAATAAAAATAGAAATAAATGAATAAAATGCCCTTTCTTTCTTCCTTTCTTTAGCAGAACAAATTTAAACTTTTATTATTTTTATTTCTGTTGCGTATTAGTTAAAATGGCGCGCAAAATAAGCTGCTGATGGCCCACGCAGCGCACACCATGCGCTGAACGGGGCCGATACGCTGAACCAGAGTGCTGCGGAGCGGCGATAAGCGAGGGATTTTTCAGCGACCCTAGCGGCGGTGGGGTGCATGGCCCGCGTTCAAGCTCAT
The DNA here is from genome assembly GCF_021461385.2 of Schistocerca piceifrons. Lineage (NCBI taxonomy): Eukaryota > Metazoa > Arthropoda > Insecta > Orthoptera > Acrididae > Schistocerca > Schistocerca piceifrons. Next base: position 438,669,292 of record NC_060143.1, read on the forward strand.
ACGTGGCCCACCGGCTGTTGTGATCGATCCCACAGCGTATTTCTGCGTTTGTGCGTTCGCGTGTGCCGGAGGGCAACACTCGGATTTGGCTGGGCGCATATGTATGTTGATGCAGTTTCCAAGCGCGGGCATTTATGCAAAAATATACGCGGGACCGCGCAGGTGCTCAAATACGCCGCTGCCCATACATGAAGCGGAAAGTGTGCTAGTGGACGTTGTGAGGAAATAAAAACTCGTGCCCGCGTACCTTGCTGTCAGTAGATTTCATTACATCATGCAGAGTACTTTTTATCAATAGCTGAGTTAAGTGTAAGAGTTAATAAATTGTACGTGAGAGAAACGGACTTTCCTGTTTCAAGTATCTCGCTAAATTGAATAAACGTAATTTTGTAATGGTTCATTTGAAAATAACGCGTTAGGTCCCCCCCCCCCTTGTCCTTATGTAATAGCGCTAATGACATTCTCGTTGCCGGCCGGTGCGGCCGTGCGGTTCTAGGCGCTACAGTCTGGAACCGAGCGACCGCTACGGTCGCAGGTTCGAATCCTGCCTCGGCCATGGATGTGTGTGATGTCCTTAGGTTAGTTAGGTTTAATTAGTTCTAAGTTCTAGGCGACTGATGACCTCAGAAGTTAAGTCGCATAGTGCTCAGAACCATTTGAACCATTTTTGACATTCTCGTTGACGAATCGTTGTTCCTAACATTTTCCTATTCCATTCTATCTCCTCGTGTCGTCACATACTGTGTCCCTGATCACCTATTGTGTTCTTGTTTTATTTGACATCCAGAGTTTGTACTTTAATTAGCCATCTAAAATACATATTTACGTATTGTTGTTTAAGTCTTGCATCCGAAGACTGGTTTGACTCAGCTCTCTATGCTAACCGGTCCTGTGCAAGCCTCTGTGTCTCCGAGTAATTACTGCAACTTACGCGCTTCTGAATCTACTTACTGAATTCACCTGTTGTTGGACTTCCTCTACGATTTTTCTCCCACATTTCCGTCCCAAATTAAATTGGCGATCCCTTAACACCACAGATTGTGTGCTACCAATGAATTTATTCTTGTAATCAGGTTGTGCTACGAATTTCTTTTCTCCCCTGTTCTATTCAGTACCTCCTCGTTAGTTACGTGGTATACAAATCTAGTGTTCAGTATTCTTCTGATAAACCATTTTAAACATAAATTTTATCGTTACCAAATCACATCATCTCTGTGATTTAACCGTAAAAAGACATAAAAATGATGACATTCATGCTACTGAAACTTAAATATTTTGCCCTGTACTTTTAAGGAAATTACCAATCACTTTATAAAGACGATTGTCTTCCGTAACCAAAGAGAAGAATCTGTTTGAGGGAGGAGGTAACCCATACTCATCAAAGTTTTCAAAAGTCCTATTAATCACAGTCAAATAGGAGACACGATACCAGCATGTTGTTAACAACAATCTCTTACTCAGAATCGCATTCACATGCAGACGACTCACAAGTATTGATCCTGTATGGGTGCAGAAGAAAAGACGCATGATTAAAACGGAGTTGAACGATGTTGGAAATGCGTCTTCGTTCACAGTACCTTCGCAGAAATTTGAAGCTGTAATACTGCGTAATAGCCACTATGCGTTTGTTGGGACACATTACAAATCTCACGCCCTGGCTGTTTTTCATGGGTATTGAATTCATGTAAGTCGTCTGTGGAACTAGATGGCAATTCCAAATCGATATTATTTTCTATAGATGCAGACTGTTTCGCTAAGACGTCAACTTCTCCATTACAATGGCAGCCAGTGTGGGAAAGCCTGCCCTCCACGTTTACAGCAAACATCTGCCAATACCACATCAAATGTAAAGCGGTCTTTTTTAAATTCCATCTCCGAAGTTTTACGTTTTTGAGGAAACTCCAGCAGTTGGAGACGATTAACATCTTTAACAAGGAAGCTGAAGATTGAAACTTGATTGCTTCTACAGTTACAGACTCCATCGTAAAGACACTGGACTCGCATTCGGGAGGACGACGGTTCAATCCCGCGTCCGGCCATCCTCATTTAGGTTTTCCGTGATTTCTCTAAATCACTCCAGGCAAATGCCGGGATGGTTCCTTTCAGAGGGCACGGCCGACTTCCTTCCCCGTCCTTCCCTAATCCGATGAGATCGATGACCTCGCTGTCTGGTCTCCTTCCCCAAAACAACCAACCAACTCCGTCGTAAAAATTGAAACACTTTTAGATAGTTCGTAGACTTCACTGACTTTGATCTGAGGGCATAGATAGGAACATCCAGTGTATTCTTCTCGTGGAATTTTAGATCCAGTGGTTTCTATACAAATATAAAGAGGCTACTGAGCTTCAATGAGACGATTAAATCTGAAATTTCCGTTAGCACTGAGCGAGCTTATTACTATAACAGACTGGAATTTGGCAGCTGAATGTGTCAAGATCATATTCGAAAAAGGGTAAATACGAAGAACACCGCACAGATCGTATGATAGAAGACCAGATGTCAAAGTTTTATTCCGTTGCAAGCAGTCCTTATTTGGTAAATGAAGCCTCTGTTTTTCTGTAGATGGGACTATCCATGAATCTCAATCTCTGAATGAAAAATAAGTGTGAGAGCAGTTGGAGTGATATGACTCTGACAGATACGACTGTGAACGGGGGCCATCTGTTTGATCACCTGCATCCATTCATGTCCATTATGCATTCCGAGAGACTTGGGCAGTTCCAGCAGGACAATGTGACACTCCACACGTCCAGAATTGCTACAGAGTGACTCCAGGAACACTCTTCTCAGTTTAAACACTTCCGCTGGTCAACAAACACACCAGACATGAACATTAGGGAACATATTTGGGGATGCCTTGCAACGTACTGTTCAGAAGAGATCTCCGCCCCCTTATACTCTTACAGATTTATGGACAGCCCTGCAAGATTCATGGTGTCATTTCCCTTCAGCACTACTTCAGACATCAGTCGAGTCCTTACCACGTGGTGTTGCGGCACTTCTGCTTGCTTGTGGGGGCCTACACGATATTAGGTAGCTGTACCACTTTCTTTGGCTCTTCAGTGTATTTATATTGCGTGTTAATACGCTTCAATTCATACGCGAGAGACAGAAACGACTGTAATGTCGTTATGAAAACAACTTTCATAAATCGATTATGTCTTTAGGAAACCACCGCAGAAAAACATTACATCCATTCACATGAATATGATAGGTTATATGAATTAAGATACTGCAGATTTCAAGCTCATCTTTAAAGTTTTTGACTAGGAATTACATGAGCGAAGGATAACGTGTCTCATGTACGTTATTAAAATGGCAAGTCTGAGATCAGCGAAAACACACCAGTATTTAATGTCATTATACAGGGCTATTCACAAGTACCTCAAGGACGACTGTGACAAAACTGCAAATACCAGTAGGTAGAGTGTCAATACCGTTAGATTCAGAATACGTGTCGTGACGTAGTTGCAGAGCTCACCACTTGGGAGTAGATATATCAGAATATGCAAACAAATCATCCGGTCCCTATGGTCACATCGAGTTAGTTGTCACCGGCGTATAGGCTACACGATCTTACGCACTTGCTCTTCTGCCAATATTGACATTTGCCGGTTTGCAAAGGATGCTTACATTGAGGATCCGAATCTCAGGAACATGAAAAGATGCTGTATCCACTAATGAGTGTATATTTCTTGTATGGGTTGCAGTTTTTGCAAAGTCATCTTCTCAAACGTCGGAGGTATTATGAGTAATCCTGTATATCAATCTAGATAAATTTACTGCATCTTGATGCTAAGTTTAATTATAGAGGGTATCGTGTGTACAAATATAGTAACCATTTATGAGATAATATTCTATCCTTCGAAATTCCTATGCATTTATTTTGTGTAAAACATTTTAACATTGCAGTTAACAGTGGCCTCTGTGTGGTTACAAGTTGTCAATCGCTTTAATGTTTTGCAAAATTTGTGTTCAAATACGAAGATGCAGTATTGTCTTCATATATCTATTCGCTTCAATATACTATTTTTTATTCTGTCTTTTCTATTATTTTTTCATTATTTTTTTGACTAGTTGTCCACAGCCATGCATTTCTGGGGCTCAGTCTGGTTAAATGGAAAATAAACAAAACAAAAAACTCACGTTTCTTGTATGTGTGGGAATTATATATACGTTCTAATTTCCGTCTTCCCCTGCCTCTGTTCATCTTCTCCCTGCCCTTTCTTTGTCCCTCTCCTCCCCCATCTTCCTCTCTCCGCCAATCACGTCATCTTTCTCTCTCTGTGCATCATCCTCTCAACATCTCTCTCCAACTTCAGACGCCCCCTCTCTCTCCCTGGATCTCTGTCCATCATCTCCTCCGCCTCTCTCTCCTACTCTTCTTTCCCCTCGCCCCCTCTCTTTGGCCATCTCCTCCATTTTGCTTTCTATGTCCAATTCCTCCCACCCCTATGTCCATCTCTTCACTCCCGTCCTTCTGTCTGAAGTTGGCCCTTGTTTACTGTTGTTGCAAATTCAGACTCTATAGTAGTACATAAATCACAAGCTGGTAAACCGTAAACCCAACTTTTCCGTTTGCTAATCACGTTTCACTATTATTATATATATTAAAATGTATAGTCTCTGACTGTTCGAATATTTATTACAGCATTGTGTAAAAATGTGGCCGGCAGGATTGGCCGAGCGGTTCCAGGCGTTACAGTCTGGAACCGCGCGACCGCTACGGTCGCAGGTTCGAATCCTGCCTCGGACATGGATGTGTGTGATGTCCTTAGGTTAGTTAGGTTTAAGTAGTTTTAGGTCTAGGGGACTGATCACCTCAGAAGTTAAGTCCCATAGTGCTCAGAGCCATTTGAACCAATTTGTAAAAATGTGAAGTAAGTCGGTCACATACTTTTCGGGAATTTTGGTAATAATGTTTCCTGTTTTTTATTAAATTTCATCTGTGTATTATATATATTTAAAAAATAGAGCATAAAAACACCCACGTATTCGAATGCAACAGTGTGTCAAAATTTCGAAGCAATCGGTGAAGAACTTTCAAATACAACCGTTCGGTCGGCGAAAGATCCGTACCCAAAGACTGGAAAGCTGCACAGGTCACACCAATATTCAAGAAAGGTAGTATGAGTAATCCACTTTATTACAGACCCATATCATTGACGTGAGACATGTCAAGGGACAGATGTGGACTCTGACCACAATCTATTTGTTATGAACTGTAGATTAAAACTGAAGAAATTGCAAAAAGGTGGGAATTTAAGGAGCTGGGACCTGGATAAACCGAAAGAACCACAGGTTGTAGAGAGCTTCAGGGAGAGCATTACGGAACGATTGACAAGAATGGGGGAAAGAAATACAGTAGAAGAAGAATGGGTAGCTTTGAGAGATGAAATAGTGAAGGTAGCAGAGGACCAAGTAGGTAAAAAGACGAGGGCTAGTAGAAATCCTCAGGTAACAGAAGAGACATTGAATTTAATTGATGAAAGGAGAAAATATAAAAATGCAGTCAATGAAGCAGGCAAAAAGAAATACAAACGTGTCAAAAATGAGATCGACAGGAAGTACAAAATGGCTAAGCAGGGATGGCTAGAGGACAAATGTAAGGATGTAGAGGCGCATATCACTAGGGGTAAGATAAATATTGCCTACAAGAAAATTAACCAGACCTTCAGAGAAAAGAGAACCACTTTCATGAATATCAAGAGCTCAGATGTAAACCCAGTTCTAAGAAAAGAAGGGAAAGCAGAAAGGTGGAAGGAGTGTATAGAGGGTCTATACAAGGGCGATGTTCCTTGAGGACAATGTTATATGTAATAGGATGACCGGAGCGGGTGACGTGATCAGGGTCATAGGACGTGGCTGGGTAGAAAAAGGTGGCTGTTTTTAGCAATATTCCTCTTTATTATAGGTTCTTCCAATACATTTTCTGGTACCTCAGCCCCACTGCTTGTGTCGTGGTGGAGACATGCTGATGCACGCAGCCTGGGGAACGCGACGCCGTGTTCGGTCAGTGGCTGCGCAGGCGGTAGGAGGTTAGCAGCATGATGCCAGGCTCACCTCGCCTCCTGCAGACGCTGTGGCTCGTGACGACAACAGGAGTCGCCGGTGCAGCAGCGGGGAACGCCCTCTGCCGGCTGGTCCTCGGGGACAGCGTCACTGACGACGTAACAGCGACTGAACGCCCAATCGGTCGAACCGATGCCGACGCCCACCTCTGATGCCCATAAATAGTGCAGACCGCTGCTGAATCCACAGGTTATGCTGCGCCATGTTTATTAGAACATTCTCGATGAGTTGGCTAATGCAGCTGCGCCACACATGGCCTGCACCTGTGTAATTTTCCTAATGCTGCATTCTGGCTGTTGATGGCTGCTGCACACTCTCACACAAACCGACGCTCGTTGCAAAATTGTGTCACCTGCATAATGCGCCGGCCAGCTTTCATACGCCGTCTGCCGTGAGGCTGGCTCATCGCGCACTGAAACACACTAAATCACAATTTCGCACCATATTTCCTAAAAATAACCCCTTGTCCACAACAATTCCTGCCTCGTACGAAAAGAATTCATTCTCGAATTCGACCAAAAAGTCAAAACTACAGTTCACTCCACAAACACCATAAAATGCGATTGATTCACTATTTACACTGTGTTCATTCACTTCTATCCTCAGTCTAATCCTCGTTCATAAACATTGCTCAGTGTTTACCTGCGGTCCCTCACTACTGTTCAGGGATTTGGTCTGGACCCTTATGTTAAAGGTCGGAAGGGGAGGGATTTGGGCTACCTTCCTAATCCCACAACAAAGATAAAAATACAGGTGGCGGTGGCTGATGATTTAATAACTAGTAAGCATTGTTTATACTCATTACGGTACTCATGCACTCGTTGAAGAAGATGTTCCATAGTTATACGTCCATCCTGAGCTGCTAGCATTCGGTCCAAAGAGGCGAGCAAAGTCGGGTTTAATGTGCTACTCAAAAGAGTGAGATTTTCTTTCTTGACAAATTGCACCAGTTGGTCGGGTACATAGATCAATGTGCGTGTTATGTTCATGATTGTAGCTCCAGTAATCACGGCTGGTAAACGGAAAAATTGTCCCTGAAATGTCACACTGTGTGCCATTAATTAACAGTCCCCGCCCCTGCAATTCTATTCTTGGCGTGCTCCCTTGCTTACCCTGCTCGTAACAAACGCAAATAACGACTGTGTTTTCAATTACTGAAAATACCCAATGTGGACCCACTTGCTGAAAGAACTGCACCGTCCTGGTATAATTTCCTTAGGGCACTCTGCAACTGGTTCTTGAGAGCGGAAAAGAGTATACTCACAAGATTTGGGAACAGTGTGTAGCAATTTCGCGGGGCATATGGTAACTGGACCTGTTCGTCAATGCAGCAAGTCTTGTGCAGTGAGGAATGCATGAGCTTCTCTGTTACGTGCCACTAACAGTATTTCTCGTACGGTTAATTGTACGAATTTCTGCAAAATTTTCCACGTCACTGGATATAGCTTAACATTCAAATCTGCAATCTTTACATGTTAATGGTATTATGATTTGAATTCTCGGCAGGGTACCTGTCCGCGTACTGGTTACAGTGGCCATTTTGTAGTACAGAGATAGGTGTTCGTCTGTTAATGTCGTCATTAGCTCCAGGAATGCGGGAAATTCCGATTGAACTTTCCGTAATCCTTCCCGAAGTTGTTCCGACGGTAACAGTACCGGGGTTAGGTGCCCGCGCATTGCACTCAACAAAGCCTCCTGTGGTTCTAAAGCTTTTATGCGTGCTTCCGTAATACTATCAGCAAGAAAACGGAGCAGCTTAGCGATTATCAGCTGTGAATCGATGTCATCGAACCGGTACTTGGTTATACCCAAGTCTTTATTGGTTGTTTCGGCTGTGGCCTTAATGTGGGACATCAAGGTCGCGGCCAAAGCTCGCAATTGGTACGTATTATTAACTAAATCTTTCTTCAAACTCTCTAATTGGGTTGTGTGAAGATGTAGCATTCCCTGATTACTATTCACATTATCCTGTACCTGCCGTAGCGTTTCATTAATACTTTTAATATCTTCCGCGTCAGCGGTCCTAAAAACAGTTCTTAGGATACGGCCACCTGCGTCTAACCATCCTCTTTTCCTACGGACGTGCGGGATTAACCCTGCAGTTTGCCGCAATTGAGCTTGTAAGCGAGCAAAGGCTGATCGTAGTAGCTGTTATTCCCCCTGTGTCTCATTAAACCTTGACTGATAAGCCACCATGGAATGAAGTTCATTAAATGTGTCCTCTAATTTACGGATTTCGTCTTCAACCGCCCAAGTATTACAGTCCACCCTTATGGTCCATTTATGCCCGGACATAATTACGTCCACTTGTCGCGAGAACAACACACCACTTGATATAGGACGTAACTTCAAGGCTTCAGCTAAGTTGCAACAGCAAAACAGAATAACTATGCTGATAGATAGTGCACACCTTCCCTCTTCCCTCTTCAGCGCAACCGATGACGCTGGAACTGCTGGTCTTACCAGAACGTCACGCCTCCTGAGAAACAAAAGAAAAGCAACTCACATTAGCTCTTCCTTTTTACGCGTGGCCTAAGAGCATAATAGCATGTCTGATGGCTTCCACAATTAACTTAGTTCTCTTGTTTATCTACTCCTTTCTTATTCTTTTTTTTAGAGTCATCTTTCTCTCCACTAGAATTTACTGCAGACAATGATGGAAGTTCCTCAAAATTCCCCTCGAAAGGCCTAAATCGGCTCACATGCACAATAGTAGGGCGAGTTGGAAGCTGTAATTTTACATTCACTGGCAATGTCATCCTGATCACCTCGAAAGGACCTTGATAACGGGATACAAAGTTTTTCGTTTCGCCTTTTGGCACATACGGATTAGTCATCGCCACCCATTGCCCTACATGATATTTGGGGAAAGCCGCCTTTCTATTGTGAACTTTGTCCTGTCTCTCTAACGCTTTAGTGTTAATTTTTTCACCTGCCGCCAGATTGTTTTCAACTTTGTGGATAGATCCTTAACAGCCGAAATATCGGTTTCTGGTGGGGTCTTGAGCAATTCAAACGGAGATGGCGTCTTCCGACCGAACAGTGCTTCATAAGGAGACAATCATGTACTTTCATTCACTTTTGAGTTATACGCCGCAGTTACAAACGCCAATAGGGTATCCCAATTGTTGTGTTGCAAATTTACATAATAACTTAACATCTTAGCTATTGTACGATGAACTCTCTTGGTCCGGCCATTAGCCTGCGGGTGCAACGCACTCAATCTGAATTCCTTTACATGCAGCAACTTGCATAACTATTTCATCAAATCGGACATAAAGTTTGTCCCCAGATCTGTAATTATAGTTTCCGGAGTTCCGGATTTCAATATCCATTGATGTACCACGGCGTGAGCCAATGTTTCGGCTCGATGGTCCGGGATAGCTGTCCAAGACACATAGCGCGAAAAGTGATCTATTATTGTTAAAACATAGCGATTACCTGCTGGTGTTTGCACAAACGGTCTCAGGACGTCTAAGCTAAGTAATTGAAGAGGTCTATCCGCTTCCGGTAGTCGTTGCAACACAATTTTCTGATGACTTAATTCCGCCCGTTGAGCACACGGAATGCAATTCTTTACCTACTGATCGACATCTTGCCTACGCGTTGACCACCAATATCTCTGTGCTACCCTCCTTTCCGTTGCTCCTCGACCCGAATGACCAGAAAACGTTGAATCATGTGCTTGCCTTAAAATTTCGCTTCGCAATATTTCTGGTACGACTACGCGTGGACCATTCTCAGTTTTACGGTACAATTTCCTGTCTTCCACAACGAACTGTCGCTGCGAGGTAAATCGTAGAAAATCTGAGTCGGAGGTTTGTGCCTCCTTCCATTCGTTCTCATTTATTCCTGTGCATTCCATGGCGCATACTTTACGACTCAGACAATACGCGTTTCCGTGCGATTTACCCGGTCGATGAATAACATCAAAATCGTAGTCACTAAGACGCAAAGCCCACTTAGTTAATCTACTCGTTGGGTTTGGTTGGGTTGTTTTGGGAAGGAGACCAGACAACGAGATCGTCGGTCTCATCGGATTAGGCAAGGTCGGGGAAGGAAGTCGTCCGTGCCCTTTGAAAGGAACCATCCCGGCATTTGTCTCGAGCGATTTAGGGAAATCACGGCAAACCTAAATCAGGATGGCCGGACGGGGTATTGAACCGTACTCGTTGGGTCTTTAAGCCCTAACAACCACTTCAGTGCTGCATGGTCAGTAATCACCTTGAAACATCGTCCGTACAAATAACACCGGAAATAGGTTATTCCGAAAATTAATGCCAATAATTCCTTCTCGGTTGTTGAGTGATTTTTTTCTGCATTGTTTAGCTGTCTGGAAGCATACGCTATCGGGTGTTCCTGCCCATCTATTTCCTGAGATAATAAAATACCCAAGGCTAAATTGCTAGAGTCACAAGATAATATAAACTGTTTACTAAAATCTGGAAAAGCCTTAACCGGACTACATGTTAACAAATTTTTTAACTTTTGAAAAGCCTCTTCACATTGCGCTTCAACAACTGCGTGAGGGGCCTTGCAATTTCCGCAAATTTTGGAATATACCTCCTGTCAAAATTGGCGAGACCTATATAAGACTGCAACTCTTTTACTTTTGTAGGTGTCGGAAAATTCATTACCGCCTCTGCAAGTTTTGGATCCGTGTGGATACCCTCCTGTCCTATAATATGACCTAAATAACGGACTCCTTGCAACAAAAAATTACATTTTTCCATATGAAGAGTTAACCGCGCTGCTTTCTGACGATCGAAAACTTCGCACAAACGGCGCACATGTTCTTGCACGTCGTTTGAGAAAACAATTATGTCGTCAAAATATACCATACACTGATTAGGTTTCAGCCCTCGTAACACGCTATCTAGTAACCGTTGGAAGGTTGCCGGAGCATTTTTGAGTCCGAAAGGCATTCACCGATACTGAAAAGACCTGTAGGTGTTGAAGAAGCTGTCTTCAGTCGGTCTTCCGGGGCGACCTCCAACTGGTGGTACCCGCTTCGAAGATCCAAGGTCGTGAAGTACCGACACTGACCCAAATTATCCAGAGTTTCCGGAGTTCCGGATTTCAATATCCATTGATGTACCACGGCGTGAGCCAATGTTTCGGCTCGATGGTCCGGGATAGCTGTCCAAGACACATAGCGCGAAAAGTGATCTATTATTGTTAAAACATAGCGATTACCTGCTGGTGTTTGCACAAACGGTCTCAGGACGTCTAAGCCAAGTAATTGAAGAGGTCTATCCGCTTCCGGTAGTCGTTGCAACACAATTTTCTGATGACTTAATTCCGCCCGTTGAGCACACGGAATGCAATTCTTTACCTACTGATCGACATCTTGCCTACGCGTTGACCACCAATATCTCTGTGCTACCCTCCTTTCCGTTGCTCCTCGACCCGAATGACCAGAAAACGTTGAATCATGTGCTTGCCTTAAAATTTCGCTTCGCAATATTTCTGGTACGACTACGCGTGGACCATTCTCAGTTTTACGGTACAATTTCCTGTCTTCCACAACGAACTGTCGCTGCGAGGTAAATCGTAGAAAATCTGAGTCGGAGGTTTGTGCCTCCTTCCATTCGTTCTCATTTATTCCTGTGCATTCCATGGCGCATACTTTACGACTCAGACAATACGCGTTTCCGTGCGATTTACCCGGTCGATGAATAACATCAAAATCGTAGTCACTAAGACGCAAAGCCCACTTAGTTAATCTACTCGTTGGGTTTGGTTGGGTTGTTTTGGGAAGGAGACCAGACAACGAGATCGTCGGTCTCATCGGATTAGGCAAGGTCGGGGAAGGAAGTCGTCCGTGCCCTTTGAAAGGAACCATCCCGGCATTTGTCTCGAGCGATTTAGGGAAATCACGGCAAACCTAAATCAGGATGGCCGGACGGGGTATTGAACCGTACTCGTTGGGTCTTTAAGCCCTAACAACCACTTCAGTGCTGCATGGTCAGTAATCACCTTGAAACATCGTCCGTACAAATAACACCGGAAATAGGTTATTCCGAAAATTAATGCCAATAATTCCTTCTCGGTTGTTGAGTGATTTTTTTCTGCATTGTTTAGCTGTCTGGAAGCATACGCTATCGGGTGTTCCTGCCCATCTATTTCCTGAGATAATAAAATACCCAAGGCTAAATTGCTAGAGTCACAAGATAATATAAACTGTTTACTAAAATCTGGAAAAGCCTTAACCGGACTACATGTTAACAAATTTTTTAACTTTTGAAAAGCCTCTTCACATTGCGCTTCAACAACTGCGTGAGGGGCCTTGCAATTTCCGCAAATTTTGGAATATACCTCCTGTCAAAATTGGCGAGACCTATATAAGACTGCAACTCTTTTACTTTTGTAGGTGTCGGAAAATTCATTACCGCCTCTGCAAGTTTTGGATCCGTGTGGACACCCTCCTGTCCTATAATATGACCTAAATAACGGACTCCTTGCAACAAAAAATTACATTTTTCCATATGAAGAGTTAACCGCGCTGCTTTCTGACGATCGAAAACTTCGCACAAACGGCGCACATGTTCTTGCACGTCGTTTGAGAAAACAATTATGTCGTCAAAATATACCATACACTGATTAGGTTTCAGCCCTCGTAACACGCTATCTAGTAACCGTTGGAAGGTTGCCGGAGCATTTTTGAGTCCGAAAGGCATTCACCGATACTGAAAAGACCTGTAGGTGTTGAAGAAGCTGTCTTCAGTCGGTCTTCCGGGGCGACCTCCAACTGGTGGTACCCGCTTCGAAGATCCAAGGTCGTGAAGTACCGACACTGACCCAAATTATCCAGAGTTTCAGTGATATTAGGCTTTTGGTAAGTATCAGATACAGTTTTTTGATTCAGGATACGATAATAACAACAAAAACGATATGCCTTGCCCCCATCAAGTGATTCTTTGCCCACTATTACGACAGGAGCGGACCAGGGACTACTACTGGTTTCTATTATCCCATCCCTAGGCTGTTGATTAATAAATTCTTTCACGACAGGCTGTATACTTTCTGGAACACGATATGGACGTTTATACACCAACGCTTCAGTACCAGTAGGGATGTAATGCTGAACTAACGGCGTGGTGGGCACTGGACCATTAGAATTAAATAACTCTTTATATTCCGTCAAAAGGTTCTCCATAACTTCTCTCTCTTGCCCTTCTAAATGAGCTACTTTACCCCTCAGTGCGGACCAGCTGACAGACTCTCCCGGCATTGTGTAATCTGCTGCGAAATTCTTACCCAATTCCTCTTCCCCTATTATATCCAGATTCTCTATTACGGTACCCTGTGCTAAATGCACGTCTTCAAGGCCAAAATTATCAATACTGACAGGCACAACCTTTTTTCCTTCTATCTCCCGCACGTAGGACACGCTAGGGCGCGTAAAACACTTCATTTTATCCAGCAGCTCATTCTCAGACAAAGGATCAACGACACACAACGAATTTACCGGCACGCTAGCTCCAACATCTGCCCAGATCATTTTCCCTCTACCCGTCGGTATAGTATCCCGCGAGTTAACCCTAAGGCACCTTGTACGCAGTTTAGGTGGTCCACCCGGCGTCTGGGCGGTTCCTTGCGACAGTAATGCTTTTTCGGCCTAGGCGAAATTGTATTCCGTCCAGTTCTACTGTACGCCATTCCAGGTTAACTTTTGTGTGATGCGCAACCAGGAAATCCAATCCGAGTATGACATCATAGCTGCTGCCAACAACTGGAAGAACTTCTACCTTCACCTGGAAGTTCCTCATTTCCACGCGGAAGTTTAACACCACTGAACCGAGAGACTTCAGCTGTCCCCCACCCACGCCACTTAACGCACAGCATGGTGGTTTTAATTCTACTTTACCGAGTACATTTCTACTCGCCACGGATACCTGAGACTCGGTATCCAATAAAAATTTGCACAGTCTGCCCCTCACCAAGCTGGTCAGTAAAAAGTCTGCCACTGATTCCCCACTAGCATTAATCCTTACCGGGGGTGTTGCACAGTGGACACACCACTCCGTGCCCTGTTTAAATGAGGGGGGTGAGGCCCGCCTTGCGGTTTCCTATCATGTTTCTGCGAGGACGCATTGCAATTACGCTCCAGATGACCCCAACGTCTGCATTTCCTGCACTGCACTTCCTTGTAATCGCGTCTGATGTGGCCCATCCGACCACATCTGAAACATTTTATTTCTGCATTAAACACTGCTTTCCTGTCCTGCGTCTTTGCTACTGCTTCAACTTCCTCTAACGCCACAGCGATTTCGACTGCCTCATTGAGAGTCTTAGGGAATTCCATCCTAATCTTGCGGGAGGTTTCGGGTTGTATTCCCCACAAAAATGCGTCTAGTGCCCTCTGCTCAGCTTCCTGCACAATGGCTTCATTAACCCTATCGGAATCCGTTAGCTCATAGGTATTAACATTAATTTTTCGAATTCGATTTACAAAAGCTTCTATTGATTCCCCATTCCTTTGATACATTCTGTTCAGATGTTCCCGATAGTACCTAGATGTATTTTTCCGGTATGGCATCCCCAGTTACTTTCAACTTAGCCACATGCAAAAGTGTTTCTGCACCTGAATTTCCCAATTTAGCAGCCATGCTAAGGTTCTAAAAAAATCATAACGTCCCCCCAGCTCTTCTCGAGAAAGGGATGGCTAATGATGCAGTGTGTCAGGAATGACTGCATTAACAGGAAACCGTTCTTTCCTCGCTTCTTTAGACCGAGCAAGCTCTATCTCTAATTCCAACACTCGCTCAAGTAGCTGCTGAATAGCCACCTCGGCTGACACAGACTGCTCCATCACTACCAGCTATCGAATTAAGACTACAGTAAGCCCAGAAAGAAGTACAGGAAGGGAAGATGGAGCATGCTACAGGTACAGACAAACCACCAAACGAAAAATTGGCACTTACTTGTCATGTTGCAGGACATGCTGATCCATTGTTGCCCTTCTCAGGTTCCACATATCCTCATCGATTACCAGCCACAATTTCCTCCAAATCCAAGGAGAAGACCACTACTGTCACCAATTGTAACAGGAGTGTGTGATGCGCAGGTTGCCCGACTGACACCACTTTTAATAGGATGACCGGAGCGGGTGATGTAGTCGGGGTTGTAGGACGTGGATGGGTAGAAGAAGGTGGCTGTTTTTAGCAATCTTCCTCTTTATTGTTGGTTTTTCCAATACATTTTCCGGTAGCTCAGCCCAACCGCTCGTGTCGTGGTGGAGACGTGCTGATGCACACAGCCCGGGGAACGCGACGCCGTGCTCAGTCAGTGGCTGCACAGGCAGTAGGAGGTTAGCAGCATGAGGCCTGGCCCACCTCGCCTCCTGCAGACGCTGCGGCTCGTGACGACGCCGGGAGTCGCCGGTGCAGCAGCAGGCAACGCCCTCCGCCAGCCGGTCCTTGGGGACAGTGTCACTGACGACGTAACAGCGACCAAACGCCTACTAGTCGGTCGAACCGATGCCGACGCCCACCTCTGATGCCCTTAAATAGTACAGACCGCTGCTGAATCCACCAGTTACGTGGCGCCGTGTTTATTAGCACGTTCTCAATGAGTTGGCAAACGCAACCGCGCTACCCACGGCCCGCGCCTGCGTAATTCTGCTAAGCTGCGTTCTGGCTGTTGATGGCTGCCGCGCCCGTACACACATACTGACGCTCGTTGCAAAACTGTGTCACCTGCATAACACGCTAGCCAGCCTTCGTCCGCCGTCTGCTGTGAGGCTGGAGCATCGCGCACTGAAACATACTAAATCACAATTTCGCCCCATATTTCCTAAAAATAACCCCTTTCCCTCTACATATAGAAATGGAAGAGAATTTAGATGACAATGAAATATTCTGAGGCATCAAGGGATCACCAATTTAGTATTGGAGGGCAGCGTGGAGGGTAAAAATCGTAGAGGGAGACCAAGAGATGAATACACTAAACAGATTCAGAAGGATGTAGGTTGCAGTAGGTACTGGGAGATGAAGAAGCTTGCACAGGATAGAGTAGCATGGAGAGCTGCATCAGACAGGTCTCTGGACTGAAGACCACATCAACAATATCATTAACGTTGAAATGCAGCAGGATTTTGGAACATATATTGTGTTTGAACATTATGAATTGCCTCGAAGGAAACGGTCTATTGACACACAGTCAACAGCGGACTACAAAACATCGTTCTTGAGAAACAAAACTAGCTCTTTACTTGCGTGAAGTGTTGAGTGCTATTGACGAGGGATTTCAGATCGATTCCTTATTTCTGGATTTGCGGAAGGCTTTTGACACTGTACCCAACAAACGGCTTGCAGTGAAATTCCGTGCTTCTAGAATATCGTCTCAGTTATGTGACTGGATTTGTGATTTTCTGTCAGAGAGGTCACAGATCGTGATAATTGACGAAAATTCATAGAGAAAAACAGAAGTGATATCTGGCTTTCCCCAAGGTAGTGTTATAGGCCATTCGCTTTTCCTTATCTATATAAACGGTTTTGGAGATAATCTGAGCAGCCGTCTTAGGTTGTTTGCAGATGACGCTGTCGTTTATCGACTAATAAAGTCATCAGAAGATAAAAGAATTGCAAAACGATTTAGAAAAGATATCTGGATGGTGCGAAAATTGGCAGTTGACCCTAAATAACGAAAAGTGTGAGGTCATCCACATGAGTGCTCAAGGAATTCGTTAAACTTCGGTTACACGACAAATCAGTCTGAAGGCCGTGAATTCAACTAAATACCTAGGAACTACAACTACGAACAACTGAATTGGCAGTAACATATAGAAAATATTGTGGAAAAGGCTAACCAAAGACTGCGTTTTATTGGCAGGCCACTTAGAAAATGTGACACATCTACTGAGGAGATTGCCTACATTCGCTTGTCCGTCCTCTTTGAGAATACTGCTGTGCGGTGTGGGATCCTTACAAGATAGGTCTGACGGAATACATCGAAAAAGTTCAAATAAGGGCATCAGGTTGTGTATTATTGCGAAATATGGGAGAGAGTGTCACAGAAATGATACAGGATTTTGACTGGACATCATTAAAAGAAGATCATTATTAGTTGCTACGGAACCTTCTCACGAATTTCCGAACACCAACGTTCTCCTCCGAATGCAAAAATATTTTGTTGACACCTGACCCACATAGGGAGAAACGATTACCACGATAAAATAATGGAAATAAGAGCTCGTACGGAAAGATATCGGTGTCCGTTCTTTCCGTGTGCTATACGAGATTGAAATGATAGAATTGTGAAGGTGGTTCGGTGAACCCTCTGCCAGGCAGTTAAATGTGATTGCGTTATTCATTTTCCGTATCCCTCCCAATGCTCTATAGCTAAAAATAATTATTGCCATTACTCTTTTCTTTCAGGAACAATGAGTCTATCACAATCCTACTGAGCAACTGCCTTCATCCGTATGTCTTAATCATCGTACCTGTTTGCTGGGGATCTTCCATTGAGATACTGTACATAGGATTATTCAAAAACGATGCGAGAAGTCCGATCACTTTTTCTAACCGCTTCCATGAGTACCATATTCCTCTCGTGTATGTCTAACATCTATGGGCCCATTCAGACGTCCAATTCTCAAGACGTTTTCTTCGCACTTATCATCCAACAGCATGAGACATAGTGCCATCAAAGCGGCATAAAATAACCATGGACTGAATATGTTTAGTTTTCTGGTTTCCTCATGCGATGAAAACGACCGTTACAGTGTGCATTGATAGCAGAGTGCCTAAATAGCTTATGTGGTTCAATATTTGTGAATCATTCATAGGTATGCCGTAACTTTTGACTAATTTATTTAACAAAGACCTGTCAAGTATTTGTAGAATTTTCCAGCGGATTTAAACATTGTACAGGGTGTGTCCATCATGACACTAACGAAACTGTGTGACATACAGTGTGCTACAACCACTGGTATACTAAACGAAAGTAGATTGCCTCTGTATCGCTTAAGGGGAACTGTCAACAACAGCTGAGATCGCTACAACACTGGTTTATTATGACTGGTTTCGGCTTTTGTTGAAGCCATCGTCAGATTTTTTGGGTCATCTATGGCGGGTGCTTGTGGCTCCTCGGTTTTTCAAGTAATACCGTGATCGTAGACAGTGTATGACCGTGGTATCACGTGAAAAACCGAGAAACCGCCACCACCAGCCATAGAGGGCCCGAAAAATCTGAGGACGGCTTCAACATAAGCCGAAACCAGTCATAGTAGATAAATGCTATTACGATCTCCACTGTTGTTTTAACCAAAGTACAGCAGCACATCACTGCGCTCCAAGGAGAGTGTTGTCTAAATTTATGTCTTGTTGCTGTCGTTGTGGTTTTCAGTGCGAGGACTGGTTTGTGCAGCTCTCAGTGGTAATCTATCCTGCCGAGCCTCTTCAGTTCTGACTGAGCGAGCTAGCGCAGTGGTTAGCACACTGGTCTCGCATTCGCGAGGGCAGCGGTTCAAACCCGCGGAAGCTTTCTTTCTCCATCCTTCACTAATCCGAGCTTCAGCTCCGTCTCCAGTGACCTTGTTGTCGACGGGGTGCTAAACACTGTTCTCCGTCTCCTCCTCTACCTATGGCAACTAAGATCCATTTGAACCCGCTTACTGTGATGACATCTTTGTCCTTCACAACAACTTACGCCCCCCACACTTCCCTCCATTACGATATCGAGGTAGTAATACCTCAGAAAACCACCTATTTAATTTATTTTTTCCAGATTTCTATTTAGTAGCTCCTCATTTCTTATATAGTGTGATCAGAAACAGTCTGAAAAACTTGCAATAGTGTTGGAGAGGAGATTGTGCTGAGAAATAAATGTAAATAAGAAAATTCCATACTTTGGGCCCTTTTCGAGTTAATTAGCGTTGAAGTTAGCCATTCAGAACATTGTACCCACAAATTCAACCGGCCTGCCAGATAAAATTATTACCAGTTGTTCTCATAGCGTTGATAAAAGGGCACGAGAATTCGGCTCGAGCTCGATCCTCACTACTGTCCCATGGCCAATTTTTGTATCGCCTCTTTTTCGGTTTTAGGAAAGCAAACGAAGAACACGTTTGGCGACACTGTTTGTTGCGGGCCGCTTGAATTTGGAAGCTCAACGGCCTTACTGACTAACTTCAATGTTAATTAACTAGGATACAGCACAACGTATCGAATTTTTTTCTTAAGAATTATTTCTTAACATAAACCACCCCGCAATACCCTTACAAGCTTTTCACACTTTTTTTTGACCACCCTTTACAATCTACATCCAAATTTTCAGCATTCTTCTGTGTCGCCGTGTCGCCACACGTCAGTAGATTCTGTTCTCTTCATACCCGAACTGTTCATCGATCACGTTTCACATTCGTACCACTTTAATCCTAAATATAGGATGTTTCAAAATGAATGTACAGGTTGTAAAGCTTAGTCGCATTTACGATGCCAATCGGAAAGTCTTTGCACCTAGCTTTTATTAGTGAATGTGAGGTACATACAGGTAATGACAAATATACATCCCATTCTACTTTTCTGATACAACTTTTCCACATAGCCCCCACACTGTTCACACATTCGTCCCATATAAGCACTGAATTTGAGATGTACCTTGGTAAAATTCGTTCCGCTGAAAATTGTGCCACCGTCGGACTGCTGTCTTGCCTTCATCGTTAGTTGTAAATAGCTGCAGTCCTATGCGATATGCCAAACTCTCAATGGCCGTGATGTATACACGCTGATCCGCTTTTACCTTTGCATCCACGCAGTCCCATGCGATATGCCAAGTTCTCAATGGCCGTGATGTACACACGCCGATTCGCTTTTACCTTTGCATCCTCGTGGAAATGTTGTCGTCAATCAGCGACGAACGCGGCCTTCTCGAGCGGTCACTGTCGTGCGGTACATCACGGCATTTGTCGAACTCACAGCACCACACTGTACTCACATTGAGTATAAATATCTATGGACTGAGCATTCGGATGCTCAAAAGGAGAAATCTGACATCAACATCTGCTGCTCAGGTCACGTGGTATTGGGACGTCGCATATTGGTCCGTATAGTGCTTAGCGTATTTTCAGTGTTATAACTTCCCTAGAAGAGATAGATCACCTTCAGAAATGTCCTGAAACTTTGTAAATGCGTTTTATAGACATCTTAATTTTATACCTAGAACTGAAATTGTTTTGAAGCTGTGAAGAGCAAGGGTATTGTGCTTTTTCGCCACAGTATCATAGCTCAGTTCCACTTACGTTTTTTCAGATGCAGGGAAGTGGCAGGTTTTCTATTGCACTTATTCATGTTGTCGAATTCCGTTCTAATTAATTAAATCGCAATGACACTGTATTGGGCTCCGATATATCACAGGGAGGAGAGGTGGTGGGAAAGCATTTGTAGCAGTAAAATTGTTACTGTAAATAAGCAATTTACATCACCTGCTTTAATTATTTGACAGCCAACAATATTTTGCAGGGACAACATTCTTTCTTTTAATTTTGTGTAGCCATATTTTGACTCTCTGTTCATCTTTCGGGAAACTAGAATACAAAATTATATAATGAATGCAACCGTCTCATGCAGAAGTTCTTAGATACGCACAAGGGTTTGAGGACCAGAATAAAGTGGAGGAAATTAATCACATTGTCTTACATAAATTTACTGGCAGCTTAAACGCACTTGCAAATTTATTTAACATTTCTCTCATAAACACATGGCAAAAAAAAATCACAGAAATTTGCTCTACAATACAAGACATTATAATACCACGTCTCGATATTTTTAAACATGTAAAGCGCCTCACATGAATGTGATATTCACTATTAGAGATTTTTTATACTTACCTATGAAAAGTACTGTAACTGGTCATCCTTTCACGTACTTCTCTTTACATCTGTAGCAACAATAATACTGAACAATGGCTGTTAACACTACTGAGAAGTGCAGAAACATATGTAAAAACATGTGAATACGTGTAATATTGAAGTTTCGCTGTTACCAACATTGCAGACAAACAGCGATGTCTCATTACCACGTGACTAAAGTGGCAGTCACGAAAATTGGGCTTCAAGGTCATCTCGTCATCTTACAACATTGCCAGTTTTTTATAGTGATAATTTCAAATGTTCATAAAAAATTAAAAAAATGGACAACTCTAATTTTAGTCTAGAATATGCTGGAGTACTTTCCAAAAGAAAGTCTCACTCGCCGCTAGGAAAAAAAAGAAAACTAGCGTTACAAGAAATTTTGTAGCAAAATATTCTTTTACTCCAACTTGTGGTAGTAACAGAATCACTAATGTAATTGGACTGAAAAAAATGAACATCCTCAAGGTTTACAGATGCATATGCTGCGTCTTTTATTTCGGAAACATAAATGTATTCTGAGATAAACAATAAAAATTATAAGAGGAGTGACACTGTGCCGAATGCGCAGTGAAAAATGTAATCGCTGATGAATTTTCGTTCTGTAGCACTGCGAAGAAACTTCCCGCGAGAAAGTTGTCAAGAAAACTACAAAATTATTTTTTGGTAACATCGTATCGCGTACAGAGGCAAATTACTTGCGCGACACTCCGTGCGCAGCAGTGTGTGAGCCGTAGGCCGTTACCCACACAACAGTCTACAAAACCATAGAAAACATTGAACTCACAACAACATCAGGTGACAAGAAAAATCGTATTCCAGTGAAGAGTGTTGCAGCCCACGCCCTCGTCGATGGACCTTGTGTATTTCTTGGAAGTTCTCTTAATTTTAGTTTGGATATAAATGACACTTTCTCACATGGGAATGGATGGTTCACCATTGCCATAGTAAGAGGTGGTAGCGGAGTTCCTAGTGTACCTGGTCTTGAAAGTTTTAATGATAGAGATGTAATTGCCTATCGTACCTATCATATGTTTGAAAGTGGTAGTAAAAATTTAGGTAAATCAGCTTATGACTCAACATCTCGTCTTGTATACTCGTAGCAAAAGAAAAATTAATCAAAATGAGTCTGTATTTATTTGGGTTAAAGGTAAAGGTGTATGTGAATATGTAAAATTTGTAGCTGATTGTACTGTATATTTCCATAAATAAAGATCGACTGAAATTGAAACATTCTCTCTCTTTAACCGCCCCACAATATTTGCCTTGCGCCAATTTGAACTTGGGAGCTTTTTTATCTGAATGGAGTGGTAGCTGTCGTTATCTATCACTATAATTGACCCTTCTTCCAGCGCATACAACAGTCGAATAAACCAATTCTTAAAAACTTATCCACTCATTTCTGGATCGTAATCGGATTGGCAAGAACTTTTCCCACCACGAGAAACAAGTTTGGTCTCTGGTATGAAGCCCTTGGTTAATGAACCAGCGTGGGAGATGATTAATCGGCACCCTCTACCAGTAGGCACTTTCAAAAAGCTGTTTCCTTTGGAGTTGTACCATATATACTTATTGATGTAGTTCTATGATACTCAAGTTTCATCCGAGTACACTACAGGCATGGTGTCTTCAGCACGCAAGAAGTGCATTGTATGCAAAAACTTTGCTCTTGCTGTTGAATGTCCTTACGTTCCATTAAGAATTTCAGTACACTTCTTCAATCGGAAACCAAGGGAGCGAAGAAGACGAAGAACGGCGGTCTCTGAGCCCGAGTAACTAATTTTTTCTCGGAGGTCTACATGTATTTTTTTTTTTTTTTTTTGCGTTGGAGACTCTCCTCTGTCGTAATATCCAAGTACAGTTGTATGCACGAGTTATTTGTTAAAATTGTCAAAGTCGGTTGATTTCTGTTCACGTTCGTATCCCTTTCTTGGAGAATCGGAACACTCATTCATGTCTGGACAGTCTGCCAACGACACAGATTTGCTAATACGGCCCACAGTTGACTTGGAGACACCACATGCTTTAGCAGTAAGTTTATGACTTTGCGCAAAATTTAAGTTATTCCTCACTTCTTCATTGACGGCCAGATCAGTAAAAAGCTTGAGTACATACGATATGATAATTTTCGGTGATTTACGAATGTCTTTCCGCCCTTTACGCACACCGACCGGAGGAGTACTACAAGTTGGCTGTTGTTCCTGCATTGTTGTTCACCATCGAACACATGTCAGGGCACCTTTCTAATGACAGTAACACACCGAAATCAAATGTAAACACTGATATAGCACGCTAACACTGAGCTTTGAGCTGGTCTGACCTAAGCACAGCTAACGGTACCTACGTGGCAACATAGCCGAGAGGCGGGCGAATCACAGCCCACAGCCCTTGCACGCAGCATTCAGTGGCCTTGAAATTGAGGACTCTACTTTCGTGTCGGCCACTTTAGCCAGGTTTGATGTTGAGAACATGTGCAGTAGGCTATGCTCACTCCATTGATATTTATACTCTGAGTTCTCAAAGCGAGATAGGTTTCCCATATGTGGGCTGCGTTTCCCTGTAGTTTTCCATGGGCGTTCATCCCTTGCTCCTTAGAAAACGAATCACACTTCGCTGCTCTAACACTGTGGTCATGTGAACCATATCCACCATTTCTAACAAGTGACAGCAGCACCGTGCGGCGGACCTGCCGGCAGATAACGCCAACACGAACCATGAAACGTACAACACTGTGAATGGATGTTGACTTCACATTTACAACCGTAATTCGGCTAAAAAATAGAAGCCAATAATTCCTGATTTGCCCTCATCTAACATTCAGGTTGCAGTTGTAAATAATACATCAAATGAAAGAGCAACTCCAATAGTTTTGTTTGTGTGCCTGTGCGTAAAGGGAAGTACGTGGAACGACATAGAGTGACTGAAGAACATATTGAACGAGTGTGAGTTTTTCACGCGTGGACCCAAAACATCGAGTCAGAAGACTAGTAGTGAATTGGTAATTCCTGTGAAGTCTGTGTGAAGACTATTAAGGTCCTTATCCCCTG
Organism: Schistocerca piceifrons; assembly: GCF_021461385.2. Taxonomy (NCBI): domain Eukaryota; kingdom Metazoa; phylum Arthropoda; class Insecta; order Orthoptera; family Acrididae; genus Schistocerca; species Schistocerca piceifrons. The sequence goes on from NC_060143.1 coordinate 438,693,266, forward strand.
CAGTTGTTACAAGTTCCAATGCCTACAGGCAACTGTTTACGTGAGAAATTTTCAATCGAAGTGCTGATGCATCACAACGAAGAGTTTCTGTATCGTATCTTCATCAGTGATGATCCACATTTCACGTAAGTGGCGATGTGAACATACGTTACGTACGCGTCTGAGGGTTAGCAAATCTCCACGAGATCGCACGGTTGCAACGACGCTGCCATAAATTGAATGTTTTTTGTGCCATATCCTGGCCAGATTTCCTGGCGTTTCTCACCATGATGTGCAAGAACTATATCAGTTTCCACAATTGGAGGAAGAGGAGCCTCATAAATTTATTTGGCAGTAAGACAGTGCGCCACCTCACTGGCATAGCGCAGTACGTGATTGACCGACCTATGGAAATGGCAGCAAGATTTTCATCTCGCCTCAACTACTGAATTATCCGCTCAATATCTTTACATAGTTCCTCTGTCTCTCCATCTTCAGCTTGTGATATCTGCATGCGTGCCTGCACTGTTGTTGTCGCTTTTGGTTTTCTGTCATTATGATGAGAACAGCCCCATCACAGAACTGTTCACAGTAACTTACTCTCTGTTCTACCATCCTATTCATAGTGAATTCTAAACCCGCTACACAAATTTTTGCTGCTGTTAATATTATCCTATGCTCATCTGACCAAAAATGCTTGTCTTCCCCCATTTCACTTTACAGCCTCACACTGTGCGCCCTCGTCAGATTTTCTAGCTTCCCTACCACTTTCAGACTTCTGACTTTCCACTCCCCGACTCAATGAACATTATCCTTTAGTTGCTGAATCAGTATTTTTCTCATGGTCACGTCCCTCTTGGCAGGCGCCTCTCGGAGATCCGAATGGCGGACTAGTCCGGAATCTTTTGTCAACAAAGAGGTCTTCATGACACTTCTTCAGTTACAGACCGTATGCAATGAGGATTCACGTTATGTGTCTTAAATGCAACTGATTCCATTGAAGTTGATAACTGCTGATTCTTCCGCCTTTTACGGGAAGTTTCTCACCCAAGGGCAAGAGAATGTCCTGAAGGTCTGTCCGCTCCTCGGCCTTCCTTGACGAAGCCATTGGCAGAATGAAGGTGACTTCTTACGCCGCACGTCTTCGGCCGCCATTGCTGATGAAAAAAAAATCATTATTAATTTTACTTTGAGAATTTATCATTACAAAGCGATTTGGGGGAGATCTTAATGCTCGGTTCCTATTAGAGCTACGAACCAGGGATATTTGTATAGCTACTCGAACATCATACTGCAGTTACATTACATTATATTAACCAAGGTCTGAACGATGACTCCCAGCTGGTGATCATGCACATTGCGCGAATCTTATCGTTCATTTTGCAAAACGTTTTAATTGGGCTGAAATTAATGTTCAGCTAATGACACCATTTGTATGTGCACTGTTCGGATTTTACATGTTCGACCAGTTACCGTTAAGTAACTCCGGATGGGATCGAGACTGATGGTTCAAATTCGTTGCAGCGCTGTATCGTACCTTGGTCTAGGACATGTTTTAACCGTTTGAAAAATATCTTGCTTCGTTTGTATTTTATGTGCAAAAAACCTGTTTTTCTGGGACGCTTTTGAAGCGCGCCACTTCTGTACTTTCGACTTGTACGGATCGGTTCGCACTTTGCACGACAGTGTGTAAACTGATGAAGTTAAAACAATTTTTTTCCAATGATCCTTATCCGTTGTTGGGATATGATGGTTTTTAAGTCGAGATAAATGTGGCACATAAAATTCGTTCTTACGTGAACTGAATGCGCGGTAACGGTTTAAAGTGACTCAAATGAACAAAAAGAGCATTCGTACATTTAAATTGAAAACTCGTTTCAAATATCTAACTTCATTCGATTTTTACGTGCACAAAAACGCGTTTTTGTGAGCTCTTCACGCGCGCCACTTCTGTGTTTCAAACTTGTGCGAATCGGATAAAAAGTTCTAAGGAGGTAGACAAATATCTGTAATTAATGGTCGTCTTGTTGTTTTGTGAAACCTCTACCCCTTGCTACGATACAAGCAACGTGGTTCGAAAGACAGTAAAAAGAACAATCTATACCGAATCCGCCGTCGCCCAAGTCAACAAAACTGTCATCTGTTTCCAAGCTGTGGCGGTTTAATGTCAAAAATATGCTACATTAGAAGTTGGGAACGAACAAAATGAACTAGCACTTCGACTATTCTGATAGCTTAAAAAGCCTTTAAATGAAAACATCTTGATATATTCGCGCTCTTTGGTAAGTTAACCCTACTTCCCCAACTCAGAGAGCTCTCTTAGCTGCAAGGTGTTACCACAGCTGAATCTTGAAGTTTATAGGCTCAAGTGCCTGATCCTGTGCGCAAAATCCAGTAGATTCCCCAGCCATGGTTAACAATATACGACGTCTATTCGGAAAGTAAGTTCCGATCGGTAGCGAAATGGAAACCGCTGTGAAAATCGAAAATGTTTCATTTGCAACTGTTAGCTGTATCTTCCAGCTACTTCTCTACATAGTGGCCTCGACCACTTAGACACCTGTCGTATCGTTGTACCAACTTTCGAATACGATTGTCATTGAAAGCAACCACCTGAACTTTCCGCCGATTCTCTACGCTGGTTTACTGCACATTGTGCGTCCCAAATATTATTTTCCTAGCCAGCGGTGCATGTGAGCAGAGATGAAACTAATTGGGAGCCAATTACGGGCAGTGTAGTGCGTAATCAGTCACTTCCCGTCGAAAATGCTGGAGGTGAATCCTCACCGCTTCTGTGGAATTCGGTAGGGAAATGCCATGAAAAAGGAAACGCATGACAGTTGTCATGTGGGCTGCATGACACCAGGCGAAGTCTCTCACCAGCCTCTCAATCTTGGCCGGAGACGTTTCTTCCTAGGCTTCTTTACGTGCTCACTGTGTGGTCAGAAGCGAAAAAGCGACGTGAAGCGCTCAATAAGAATACTAGAGACACCGTCCAACACATATGTGTAAAATTTCACCACATTTTCACTGTAGTTTCCATTTCGACCACGAACTCACCTTAGTTTCTGAACAACTCTTGTATAATATCATGTAGCTGAAGAGCATACATGTAACAGCTAAACAAGTTTTTGTGGGTCGGCTAAAATTTCTGGGGATTGTGCGGGATGACAGATGCCGTGGTAGATGACGTGATGACACGCATCACGTTCGTGACATGAAATCATGTATCATATTTACTCGACATGACGCGTTATATACTACGTGACACGGGTGCTAGTATCATCAAGTAAAAAAACAGCGAGTACAGGCAGACGTGTCGATCTAAATTTCTTTGAATTGCAAGTAAGTCGAAAAACTGGTTCCTTTCGTTTATATCCGTAGCTCATCCCAGGAAATAATCACATTTTTTGTACTGTGATATGAGCTATCTCCAGTCTGGTTAATTACATTTATTCTACTTTGCGGAATTACAAAGGAAACATTGCAAAATACTTTCGTTCATTAATTGCGACATTTGATATTTTAAGGCCTGTTCCTCGTATTTTTCTTGGTGCTTTTAAATTTACGTTCCGTGCACAGTTTGCTTAATTAATTCAGTTAAATTAATACATCCTTAAATACTCTTAAATACACAAATGAGTTTAATATCCCTTTAAATGTATCTCACGTTGCTTTTTTGTGCGCTTGCGATAATTTGCTGTAAGGATGATTAGCTAAATAATTTCGTTGTTTTGCCCCTCTATTGGCTGATTAATTACCTGTACGGTGGTGTTGACTTCGTCACGTGTTAACATTTTGTAACGGATATTATGATATACGTTTGGCTGTGGTCCAAATTTGCAGATAACAGTTACTTAATTTTCGTTTATTACATTAATCATTAGGTTTTAATTGCTTGTAGCTCCTGAAATAATACGTGTACAGTCAGCGTCAATGTGGCAGTCTTTTTTCCTTAAAATTAGCTGTAAATGAAGTCTCTAACACGTTTTTAGCGCTTGTGGTTCGTCGATTCTCAGTCTGTTGCTCGAGCTGAATTTTTCCGATCACTCGTAGATTCCGTCACACTGGAAATTTATCAGTGGTTATGTTCAAGCTGCTGTTAAGTCACTACTGTTAAGATTTACATGTCGATCTCTCCGTCTTTATTATATCCATTACGTTCCATCATTTCTTATAGGGTCAACACACCATTTCTTGCTCACAATCCAAATACATCTCTACATCTACCGCCGAAAAAGAGCGTACGCAGCTTGAAAGTCATAAGTTAAGCCGTCGAAAATCACCGAACATTTACAATTAAAATTGGGATTATAACACAAGTAAGTGCTAATACCTTTGCATTTCGCGTGTCTTTTTGTAACGCCATGTTCTTGCGAAATATATTCGGTGGGTGCAATCGATCGTCTTTCTCCATCAACAAAATTTCTAAAAAATTCAAGGGAATGATTAACAATGATAATTAAAGACCATAATAATCTTAATTTGGATCGATGTCTAATGAACCAATTTCGGACTGTTTCAGTGCTACAGATTGTGATCATCTCTGCACGTTATCGAGGACCTACATGCGTTGCAGTCCCCGCCTACGTTGAGTGGCGGGGGCGTTATGAAGACATTTTGATTGGCAGTCTGACAGACACCTAAGTCTCAATGATTTAAGACTGATATTCTGTCAGCATGCCCTTAGCAGTGGCGCAGTTAAATTGCATTTCTGCAAGTTGCGCAGTGACAATTACGATTTGAGTCGCCAGAAACGTGTCAGATCTGGTGATTACCTTCGGAGGATTAATCTGGTCTAACTACTGTGTAGATACGCGTATTCAACATCATTTGATGATTTTTGTGCTCGACTGTAGTGGAGCGAGCGATTTCCCATCAGCGCAGGGTGTACCCCACCCGGCGTGCAGCCTTTTGACGTCATTTGCAATTTGCAACGTTCGCAGATGTGATAAACTGAGCCACTTGTGTATAATTTCAGGAAATTACTTAAGGATTATGCAATTCATACATAGTTAGAAGCAACAAGAATTCATATGTACGAGGGTTACCCAGAAAGTAATGCACCGCATTTATTTTTTTCTCATCCGAAAACAATGCTACGAATGTGAAACGTTACGTATGTCTTATTTGAAGCATCCTGAGCGTGCGCGTCAAGTTTCCGTCCCTTCCTAAGACAGAGTACCTGTAGGACAGTTTCAAAATGGCGTCTGTAGGAGATATGGAAAATAAAATTGAGAATGCGCTAGGTGACGATCAGTTTGGCTTTAGGAAAAGTAAAGGGACGAGAGAGGCAATTCTGACATTACGGCTAGTAATGGAAGCAAGGCTAAAGAAAAATCAAGACACTTTCATAGGATTTGTCGACCTGGAGAAAGCGTTCGACAATATAAAATGGTGCAAGCTGTTCGCCGGCCGCGGTGGTCTAGCGGTTCTAGGCGCGCAGTCCGGAACCGCGCGACTGCTACAGTCGCAGGTTCGACTCCTGCCTCGGGCATGGATGTGTGTGATGTCCTTAGGTTAGTTAGGTTTAAGTAGTTCTAAGTTCTAGGGGACTGATGACCTCAGAAGGTAAGTCCCATAGTGCTCAGAGCCATTTGAACCATTTGCAAGCTGTTCGAGATTCTGAAAAAAGTACGGGTAAGCTATAGGGACAGACGGGTCATATACAATATGTACAACAACCAAGAGGGAATAATAAGAGTGGACGATCATGAACGAAGTGCTCGTATTAAGAAGGGTGTAAGACAAGGCTGTAGTCTTTCGCCCCTACTCTTCAATCTGTACATCGAGGAAGCAATGATGGAAATGAAAGAAAGGTTCAAGAGTGGAATAAAAACACAAGGTGAAAGGATATCAATGATACAATTCGCTGATGACATTGCTATTCTGAGTGAAAGTGAAGAAGAATTGAATGATCTGCTGAACGGAATGAACAGTCTAATGAGTACACAGTATGGTTTGAGAGTAAATCGGAGAAAGACGAAGGTAATGAGAAGTAGTAGAAATGAGAACAGCGAGAAACTTAACATCAGGATTGATGGTCACGAAGTCAATGAAGTTAAGGAATTCTGCTACCTAGGCAGTAAAATAACCAATGACGGACGGAGCAAGGAGGACATCAAAAGCAGACTCGCTATGGCAAAAAAAGGCATTTCTGGCCAAGAGAAGTCTACTAATATCAAATACCGACCTTAATTTGAGGAAGAAATTTCTGAGGATGTACGTCTGGAGTACAGCATTGTATGGTAGTGAAACATGAACTGTGGGAAAACCGGAACAGAAGAGAATCGAAGCATTTGAGATGTGGTGATATAGACGAATGTTGAAAATTAGGTGGACTGATAAGGTAAGGAACGAGGAGGTTCTACGCAGAATCGGAGAGGAAAGGAATATGTGGAAAACACTGATAAGGAGAAGGGACAGGATATAGAACATCTGCTAAGACATGAGGGAATGACTTCCATGGTACTAGAGGGAGCTGTAGAGGGCAAAAACTGTAGAGGAAGACAGAGATTGGAATACGGCAAGCAAATAATTGAGGTCGTAGGTTGCAAGTGCTACTCTGAGATGAAGAGGTTAGCACAGGAAAGGAATTCGTGGCGGGTCGCATCAAACCAGTCAGTAAACTGATGACCAAAAAAAAAGGAGATGTACGTTACAAGCAACGTGCCGTCATTGCGTTTCTCACTGGAGAGAAGGAAACGGTGGGGAATGTTCTCAAACGCTTGTGCAAAGCCTATGGAGCAGCTGCTGCCGACGGAAGTGACGTCATCAGAAGGCCGTTCGGCGGAGCTCCACGATTTGCAGCGATCGGGGAGACCATCCATGGCTGTCACACCTGATATGTTGTAGCGAGTTGATGACGTTATTCAGGAGGACAGACGCATTACGACTCGGCAGTTGGCGCTGCATCTGTGAATCAGGAAAGGAAGCCTGGATGCAATTAACCGCACTCTTGGATATTCAAAAGTGTGTGCAAGACGGGTCCCGCGGCGTCTACCGGTGGATCACAAATCGCACAGAAAAAACGTCTTGATTTGTTGCAACGTTCTGAAGCTGAGGCGAAGGCCTTGTCCCGGAATGTGACAGATGATGAAACCTGGGTTCACCATTTAAACGACAATCGGTGTAATGGCACCCCTGCCACTCACAACAGAAGAAAAAATTCAAAGCAACTGCTTCCACAGGTACAGTGATGATCATCGTGCTCTGAGATGGTGAAGGTGTGATTCTCATTAATTCAGAAGCATATGTCAACACATTCACAAAACCTAGCACGCGCTTTCGGCGACTTCAGCGCCACAGCAACCCAGGAGATTTTTTGCTGCTATATAACGCTCGGCTCTACACAACTCTGAGGACCCCTGAATACATCGCAAAACAGGGTTGGGCAGTGTTACACCAACCACCCTACAGCCCTTCGTGGAAGGCATTTTTAGAACGATGAGGAGGTTATTCACACTGGCTCCGTCACCAGGGCAAGGTTCATACTGACAATGGCATACCCAACACCCCCTCCCCTCCCCTCTTGTTTCACGGTGGAGGAAGGCCATAGAATGGGATGGAGATTACGTGGAATAATAGAGTGTGTAGATAAAACACCATTATTTCGTGAGTGTAATTCTCACTGTGTTCAATAAAGATTTCTTGAAGAAGAAAATGTGGTGCATTAGTTTCTGGGCAACCCCCGTATTTTACCATGAAGCCATACTCCGATAAAAATTACTTTGTGATTGACGTTTCAGCGGGTCGAGTGGTAGGTGCCGGGAGCCAGCCAATCACAGTTTTTGTCTGAGAGCCACATGCTCGCCAGGTTGCCAGTTTCGTAGCTACCGGCACAGCCTTGTGTAACACGGGTAGCTACATGCCGAGAACGCTGTTTTCCCGCCCCTGCAATCTGCCAGTCGCAAAGTGGTTTTAATCTGAGTACAATATGTATTGAAGTTCGGCCTACGTAGATTTTCAGAATTCAATGATTAAGCGAAAAATTACCATTTACATTTAAGCTGCGTTTTATGATGTTGGAAAATGTGGTGTCACCGCCAGACACCACACTTGCTAGGTGGTAGCTTAAATCGGCCGCGGTCCATTTAGTACATGTCGGACCCGCGTGTCGCCACTGTGTGATCGCAGACCGAGCACCACCACAAGGCAGGTCTCGAGATACGGACTAGCACTCGCCCCAGTTGTACGACGACTTTGCTAGCGACTACACTGACGAAGCCTTTCCTCTCATTTGCCGAGAGAAGTTAGAATAGCCTTCAGCTAAGTCCATGGCTACGACCTAGCAAGGCGCCGTTAGCCTTACATAGTTTGATAGTTATCGTATAAATGTCTCACGAAGAACGATGTATACAACAAGGATAGATTAAAGTTAAGTATTCGAGGAGCTGCATACTTTTCTTATTAGAATTCACTACTTATGCTGTTCCAGAATTCACGCCCGTCTGCGTTAGATAGCGTGCATTTCGGCCTCCTATATCTACAAGGTGTTGGCACATTCGCCAACACATCAGAAGTTACTCATTCGGAACTATAATGTTTACGTTGCAAGCTACGAAGTAATGTTACAACAGCATTATAGCCATTACCGTCTGTCTTGTAGGTATTCAAGTGGCAACGACCTTGCCGCAGTGGATACACCGGTTGCCGTGAGATCACCGAAGTTAAACACTGTCGGGCGTGGCCAGCGCTTGGATGGGTGACCATCCAGCCGCCGTGCGCTGTTGCCATTTTTCGGGGTGCACTCAGCCTCGTGATGCCAATTGAGGAACTACTCGACCGAATAGTAGCGGCTCCGGTCAAAGAAAACCATCATAACGACCGGGAGAGCGGTGTGCTGACCACACGCCCCTCCTATCCGCATCCTCACCTGAGGTTAACAGGGCGGTCGGATGGTCCCGATGGGCCACTTGTGGCCTGAAGACGGAGTGCTTGTAGGTATTCAAAGCAGGAAATGATTATAAACTAAGAATACTGCCTCGTAGTGAGTAAGTATAACTATTGAAGATTGACTATCTCATTACAATATTCATCATTTTATTGAGAATAGTGTTTTGACACACTACTAACGCACTTAAAGTTTTCTAATCATAACGCGTAAAGTATCACACGTTACCTAATGATGAACCATGGAGCTAGAAGAAGAAGACATTCGGTTGCACTCGTAAAGGTGATCATCGCATTTGTTCAATGTATTGGCATATTTGTGGTATAACTAAAGCTTAATTCTTTAGCCGAACCAGATTCTGCTAGAAAATATAGTATTCAGTTTTTTAAAAGCTTTTGTTTTTCGTTTTTTTTTCAATCACCAATCCTAATATCACGATTCCTCCTGCAAGTGGTTGTAAAGAGTTACAGTATTATGTAAGCAGTGTATTGCACTCACGCTACCTGTTGCAGTCATTGTTATGCCAATGAAAAATTTATAAAGCAGTTCTGTACGCTAAACTATGTAAGTTAGCTGAACATTTGAAGCTTTACTAGTGTTATTATAAATGCATTTAACGTTTCTGGCCGGCCGGTGTGGCCGTGCGGTTAAAGGCGCTTCAGTCAGGAACCGCGTGACCGCTACGGTCGCAGGTTCCAATCCTGCCTCGGGCATGGATGTGTGTGACGTCCTTAGGTTAGTTAGGTTTAATTAGTTCTAAGTTCTAGGCGACTGATGACCTCAGAAGTTAAGTCGCATAGTGCTCAGAGCCATTTGAACCATTTGAACCATTTAACATTTCTGCTACAAAATAAGAATGATTTTCGTACTTCAATGCTTAAAGCTATTTGTTTAAAGACTTATGTTTAGCCAGATGCTGATTGGAGGAGACACATTAAAATGAAATCACCTATCTGCTTTGGTAATCTCTCTGTTTTCAGGTTATTTAATATCACGCTTGTTTTTGCTCCATGTTCGCTTGCATTAACAAGTTGTATCTTCTGACAATTTTCAGTGTAAAGCGTTCTGTGTTCTAATTGCATTACTGAACTGTATCTGACTCGGCCGCCTTCCAAACTGTTATGATGAAAGTCTTTTACAGTTGTTAAATTCAAAATTACTCAAGCATTGAAATTGACGTCTTTCCTGTTGTGCTTATTGATTTTAAATGTTCAGGAGAGCCTGATGAAGTAGGCTCAACTTACGTTAACTGAATCTTCCATCGGTTCTTGGTAGAACAACATTATAATAAATGAAAAAAAAAATGTTTAAGTATAACAATCTTTGCTACTACTTGTGAAGCTGCCTAAATTAAAAACTGAAATGAAGGTTCATGAAGTTTGTTCCAAATTAAAATTTTCTATACCTGCTAGCTTCCGCGCACCCAAAGGGTCTGTTTTAGTGTTTCGTCTTCAATTGGTGTGTTGTTTTGGTGATCAACTATATAAATGTAAGACCTATAATTATTCACTGATTTTCTGCATTGCTTCATGACACTTTACGCACTGTTAGCTCGCAGTAGCTCAGTTCGCATTCACTTCATAATCAGCCAAACCCTTCACACCTACACAATTGGGAACATGTATTGGTAACACCTCTCAGTACAGACAGAAGTGCTTTCTGACTTCTGTATCTTCCGCATTTCCTTCGGAAGCTTTCAAATCAGAGCAAATAAAACAATCCATTATTGACCTCACCTCTTTCGAAGCTTTTCAGAGTTCAGGGTTCTAAACAAATTCATGCACACGAAGCTTCCGCCACAGAGAATTTGTAACATATCACATCCTGGCTGCGCCACTTGGCTAGTGGTCGTCGTTATTGCGACGGACACTATTCTCCCACCTGGAGATAACGAGCTAATCTTAGCCCAGTTAAACGATGCCGGTGTGGCCCTATTCTGCTGTCTTCAAAGGTGAGTGATTTCCACAGGATTGCCGGTGTTTTCTAACACTCTCTGGAACAGAAATTTCTCAGAGCGTTGGCAGGTAACTAGTTCTTTGAGCGGGAAATGCGCAGCTGAACAGCCTACATTCGAGGCTAGTGGCTGATTGATGGAAAGGTTTGCATGTTCAAATAATTTCGCGGTCTGATGCTGGTAACTCGCCAAATTGTAAATAGCCGGCAGCCCTCACGGATGTAGGTCGAGAGTCATGTTCCCTGTGGGGTGGAGCTGAGGTTTTAAGTTTTACGCTTATGGAGTGGGGAAAGAGAAGAGTACTCCTCAATGATCAATAGGCCTATAGTAGTTTTCCGTTTTTCTGTGAGAAAGGGAGCGACTTAGAGCATTTAGTAGGTGGTCCGCAGCTCGTGGTCGTGTGGTAGTGTTCTCGCTTCCCGCGCCCGGGTTCCCGAGTTAGATTCCCGGCGGGGTCAGGGATTTTCTCTGCCTCGTGATGACTGGGTGTTATGTGCTGTCCTTAGGTTAGTTAGGTTTAAGTAGTTCTAAGTTCTAGGGGACTTATGACCATAGATGTTAAGTCCCATAGTGCTCAGAGCCTTTAGTAGGTGGACAGAGGTCTCTCTTTAGTTCGTGGAAACGACAGCCAGCAGGAAGCAGTGTTTGATAACAAGGCGGACTAGTCAAATGGTTCAAACGGCTCGGAGCACTACGAACATCTGAGGTCACCAGTCCCATAGAACTTAGAGCTACTTAAACCTTACTAACCTAAGGACATCACACACATCCATGCCCGAGGCAGGATTCGAACCGGCGACCGTAGCAGTCGCTCAGTTCCTGACTGAAGCGCCTAGAACCGCTCGGCCACACAAGGCCGGCTACGGACTAGTCAGAATCTAGTAGAAAACTATAAATTCCACTTTTTCCAGTGAGTTGTGAAATTATCCTTTCAACTTTGGAATGTTATCCAGTTATATTTGTGGCCATGAGTGTCTGCTAAACGTAGTTCGATTTCTACAGGACGATGAGTGTTAGTATGACATCAAGGTACTAATTTAGCAGTATGATAGATCTCTGACCTTATTGAAAGGACATTGTAAATAAGGTTAAAGATCTATCTCGTATGGTCCTAAATTAGTACCTATTGAAGTCTGCAATTTGTTTTCCAACATACTATTAGGAGAAGATGCTGATATATTAACAGAGGTGATGGATAGGTCTAATGTGAACCACGTGGAATCGAATGATTTGAGACTAGTCACTCACACATGCTTGAAAGGTAGTGAGTGAGGAGGTGGGAGCGAAAGTGGTGGGCGATCAAATAAACGTCACAGACATAAAAATTGAAAATTTTTATTTACTTTGGCCTGGACTGCATTGATTTAATTAAACACCAAATAACACAACTGTCAAAGTGTACGATAAAAAAATACTGTTGAAAGGGGCAGCCAGGTCCCTTGTAACAAGCTGACAATGCACACAGCAAGAAGTCGCCGCCGCCCACGGTACTGGAGGTGGAGCCCCACACAACTTCCGCTAAGTACACGCGGCCACAGGCCTTACTACAACATCCAGAAAGGCGCTCATTAGATTACACCTAAAAATTTTATGTGAGGACCAGGGGAGTGTCTCATGATTGCAATCCTCCAGTCCAAGTTTCAAAGGAGAGATCGACTCCAGCCGCAATCGGGCATCGAAATAACCATATGGTGAAAGCTGAAAATATGTGCTCCGGCCCTGTTTTGCATAAACTGTCTTGATATGCAAAACAAGGCCGGAATGTCCTGCGGAAAGCATTTACGGATGGTCGAGGTGGTTAAGGCAACCGCTCGCGTTAATCAGGAGGTCCAAGTTCGAGTCCTGGTCCGGCACAAATTTTCAGCTTCCACCACTGAATTATTTCCATGCCCGGTAACGGCTGGAGTCGGTCTCTCCTTTGAAATTGGGACTGGAGATTTTCAATCAATCACTCCCCCCCCCCCCCCCCCGGTCCTCATATAAAATTTTTATGTGTATGTGTGTGTGTGTGTGTGTGTGTGTGTGTGTTTGTGTATGGCCTGCAAGACTTATGTACAAAATAGAGCCGGCTGGAGTGACCTAGCTGTTCTAGCAGCTACAGTCTGGAACCGCGTGACCGCTACGGTCGCAGGTTGGAATCCTGCCTCGGGCATGGATTTGTGTGATGTCCTTAGGTTAGTTAGGTTTAAGTAGTTCTAAGTTCTAGGGTACTGATGACCTCAGAAGTTAAATCCCATAGTGCTCAGAGCCATTTTTACAAAATAGAGCCGGAAACACTGGGAACACAAAGAATTACAAAATGTGACAACTACACCAGTAAGAGCTTAAAACACGCCAGTAAAAGAATAAAATAGCAACCTACAGTTTAAGTAGAGCAACTAGTTGCTTGTAATGACCCACAAAATTTAGGAAAGCCCTAAAGAAGTTCACTTAAACTCAGAGTAATTGACTAGAATAGATATTCAGGATTCATTATTTTACTAACGTCGACAATTATGTCTTGGGTAGGGACCCATCAATCTCAGTCGCATGCATTTACAGTATCAGGTAGAATAAATAAAATGATTCTTTAACTAGTAAATCTTTAAGAGGCAAAGAAACCTTCAGAAAACTACAGAAAATTCCAGTTCTCCAATTTGTGCTGTCACATACAGAGAGCAAAAAATATCTGCAACGATCCTCGCCTAAACTTACCGAAACAAGTGGCCCAGCAAACTCGCGCAGCCACTGGCGTGCTTCTCAGTACACAAGCCTATCTTGGGCAAATGTTCAGAAGTTTGCTGACCAAATTCGCTTGCTTCTTATATCTGCCAGGGTTAAACAAGGTGGACCCTGCACGCTTCCACAGCCAGTGCACCACTGCAACCAACGACTGTTTGTAACCGATCCTGACACTTATCCTAATGCGTACTACACTTGGAAAGCCTCCAGCCAGCACGCCCATTTCCTCTTGTAGTTCGGCAGCCGCAGTACGTCGCGCTCGGCAAGTTTCATTATTACAAACCGCTGAAATGCGACGCCGAAAATTGAATCCAACCGGGGCGGCAAGCGCCTTGTATAGGCCTGACCTTCTCGGGATACTCACCCTAAGACGTTACTGTATAGACAGATTCTACAGAAAGAATATCGATATAACTGCAATGCACAGCGCGGAACTATTTCCAGTTCCAAGGGACTTTGTATAGACGCCTAGATGAAGTGGATATAGGGTCCGTTCTTGGTCTATTTTTAGTTGAAATATTCGTGGTCTACTATGAGCAACAATTTTTCGAATAAAGAACTTTTGATTGCAAATAGTAAATATTGGTTTAAATACGTAGGTGATGTACTGTGTTGTGGTGAGGCAGTATAAGGAAGCTCAACACTTTTTTTTCATAACTTAAACAGTCAAGGTAAAAATATTCAATTCACAATGGACGTAGGCAACAGATCCATAAACTTCCTAGATCAAACCATTGGTTTCAGTTCACAAACACTTTGGTTCAAACTTTACAGAAGAACTACAACTAAAGGCGTAGTCAAAAGTACGCAGTCTTCCACGACCTCTGTTAAGGCGATTAAAATTGTTCTGGGTGCTTTACAGCATCATAGTTTATAATAGTTTGAAAAATAAACTATAGTTTAAAATATAAACTAATAAACCGAACAGATGGTTGCTGACTGCTGAATATTTTCCCAATCGAACAAGCATCACCCCAGAATGTTCATTCGGCAACCTATTATTATTAAGACGTCCTCGGCCAGCCTGTTCCTCGTAAACTTCGATTCTAGCCATAAATTTATTCTAGTTAACTTAAAGACTATCTTCAGCATAGAACACATTCATGCCAATACATTCACGTAAGAAAAAAAGGAAAAAAATAACGTCTTCGAGAAAGAGTCACGAATGAACTGTAAAATCCAGTGTTGACATATTAGAGATGAACGTGTAATCTTTTGAGAAATAATGCCACCAGGGAATGTTGGATTAGGCCTTTTTCTTTCATTCAAAATATAAGCTTTTTATAAACATTTGCCCCACATGTCCTTCTGTATCAACACATATGTGAAATATTCAGTTTCAACGTTTAGTTCCTAATATTAAATTTTTAAATTTTCTCGAGGTAATGAATGCAACTTTGTAGAAAAGAGAATCGCAGCTTTATGCATACGGCGCAATACAATGATGAAAATCGGATTGACTGGTAAGATAAGATCTAAGGAATCCAGAATGAGATCTTCACTCTGCAGCGGAGTGAAAATCTCGTTCTGGTAACATCTCCTAGGCTGTGGCTAAGCCATGTCTCTTTCAGGAGTGCTAGTTCTGCAAGGTTCGCAGGAGAGCTTCTGTAAAGTTTGGAAGGTAGGAGACGAGGTACTGGCAGAAGTGAAGCTGTGAGGAGAGCGCGAGAGTCGTGCTTTGGTTGCTCAGATGGATGCCGGCACGGTAGCTCTGCGTGTTCGGTCAGACAGCCGCTTGGACTCCGAAATAAAAGAAACTGAGTGGCAGGATCAACCACCGAACTTGAAGAGGATGTCTTGCGACGTCCGCAACGACCAAACACAACGATCAATAACGAAAAAAAGGAAAAAAAAGAGATGGCAGACCACTTGCCCGCGAAAGGCAAAGTCCCGAGTTCGAGTCTCGGTCCAGCATACAGTTTACCAACTGTGGAAAAGAATGTAGAGGAAACGTTGGCAATACAGATGAAGAAGATGGCACAGGAAAGGGATTCGGGGCATACTCCAACAAACCAGTAAAAAGAGAGATGACTCAAAACAGAAAGCAGAAATTTTTTTCGCTGTTTGGTCTCTGAACTCCTTGATTATATCATTCACAACAAGGAAGCCATCGATGTCTTATTTATTGATCGTTGACTCAGTGCAGCCGCCTAGCGAAGGCCATACGCAGCACTGTACGCGGGATAATCTGAATTGGTGAGAGGTGGCGGCTTCCCTTTCCGGTCACGTTCTCCACTCATAGCGTAATTCGGCGACTTGTATCTCGGCGAGCAGCTGATCGCCGGGGGTGTAGAATGTAGAGGGTCGGGGGGGGGGGGGGGGGGAGGGGCAGACTGCGGCCCCAGGGGACGTGTCGCCCGCCGGCCGCACTGCGTCGCGCAGGGCCACCCCGGACGTCGGCTCTCCTCCCGGCATACAAATGCGGCCGCCGCACTCTCTGCCGCGCAGAGTCGCCAGCCACTGGCTGGCCAGCTGCTGCCGCCGCAAATGTCGCAACAAGTATCTCACCAAGTGCACCACTGCACTCCACTGCTCCAGGAGTCCTGGGAGAACATGAGGCGATGAATTTTTAATCCCCCGTTGTTCAAGAATCTAGAATTTTGTGCACCTTGCGGTGGTACATTCGCCAAAAGTCGACGTTTTATGAGATAACTTTGCCATGCGGTGTTTCTATTGCGATGTAACCTCTTTGCCCGTAAACGAGCAACCGTCTCTCTTTTTTTTTTGCGTGTCCCGCCACAGGCCAGGTGCTTTCTATGTTGCGCCGAATTACGGCCGAGTGCACGACGAACCTCGATTAAAAGTCAACAGCACGAAGGCAGCATTTAACTCCGACCAACGAAAAATTCTGTTGCACCGATCGCAATTAAAGTTAAACGAAGGAGACGACTGCAGTTATGTTTGACTGCAGCTCACGGCCAGTTTTCGCGAGATGACTGGGCTTTTATAAGAGTACGCATTAAAATGACGGCGCGTTTCCATAGACTGAGTCAGACTCACAGGCCGTATTGCTTAGTGATGGCGTGCTTGCTCGCCGCATGGGAGCAGTGTGTTTGATACCAGGTGGATTCAAATCTAGAAAAGATAGGATAAACCGAATTTAGGTTTTTTAAATTAGTATTTTAAACATAGCTGCACTACAGCAACGGTTCCACGTAATAAAATTATAAACAGCCGACCAGTTGCAATGGATAAAGAATTCTTTACCTAGGTTTCGACTAATGTCTTCTTCAGAAACCGACTTAGTCGGTTGTGAGCTCTGCAAGATCCATGTACTAATTTATATTTACGTGACAAACCCTAATTCTAAGGCTATATTTTAATTTTCACAAATGGATCTATGCCGACATTTGTAAAAACGGCGATGGTACATTAGTCCTTACTGATGTAAAATTGCCACCTTCTGAAGAAGACAAATTTACATTAGTCGAAACCTAGGTAAAGAATTCTTTAGCCATTGCAACTGCTCGGCTGTTTATAATTTCATTTTTTAAATTACACCATCTTCATTACCGATCATCTATAAAACAGTGACAATTCAGAATTTTTATTTGCAATGAAATGGCAAAAAATGGTTCAAATGGCTCTGAGCACTATGGGACTCAACTGCTGAGGTCATCAGTCCCCTAGAGCTTAGAACTACTTAAACCTAACTAACCTAAGGACATCACACACATCCATCTCCCAGGCAGGATTCGAACCTGCGACCATAGCAGTCCCGCGGTTCCGGACTGTAGCGCCTAGAACCGCACGCCCACCGCGGTCGGCTACGAAATGGCATCGTGTATCGTATCCTACAAGACCAGCTTAAGTAAAAACGTTTGTCGGATTTCAGTTTTGACAGTACTTGGTCTCCAAAGTCAAGATTAGTTACGTTTTTTATGTTATACTTTCTGACGTGTTACGGCAAGAAGGGAAGAATGAATTGATCGTTGGTGTTGATAACGATCATCCTCCTTTACCTCCTCTGCATTGAAGCAGATGACGTGTCACTGAGCACAGTGGTTCTGTGCATGCAGTACACGTGAGGCCCTAGTTGTTTCCACTGCACTGTGTGGAATGCGAAGTTTCTGTTATAGTTCACTAACCTGCTGTCTTCGAGTCGATGTCCCCAGCGCAGAAATCTGCACGCAGGTCGTAGGTTCTGTATCTTGAGGCTGAAACTGTCTTTTAGCGAGATTCTGTTCTGAAATAATGTATCACTTCTTTGGGATGCCACTCGCGTATTTTAATATAGCCACACGAGAAGACTACATGATCTTAATATAACACCTTATGATACAGCAAAGTTCATGATCAAACACAATGTTTACGAAAATGTATCTTTACACTATTTGTGGCACGTGTCTGTGGCTCATGACTACTGGAGAGAATATTCTAATACTGAATACTAACAAACACATCCTGCTACATACAACATGACTGTACATCTCGACTGCCTAATCCAGAGTGACGAACAGGAACTTAAATAAAAGTTGGAAACACATCCTACGACAGACAACATATCTGTTCTTCTCAACTACCTAATCCAGAGTGATGAACAGCCCGAAACACTGCGCGCGCCATACCAGAAAAGGCGTGACCCGAACGCTTCTGAAGTGCTTCGTCTGTAATTTCGTCAGTCTTTTGTTTTTGATTTAAATTGTTTTTAGTAATTCTAAAATGACTGATTGATAGTCAGCTGTTGAGAGATATTTGTATTAAAAAGTGAAGTCATTTCAATGAGTAGTTTAACTAATAATAATAACTATACTTTAACGTTTTGGCGCCCTTTCTCCGAACACAGCATCCAATCACAGAGCAGTAGCATTGTGTGTGTGTGAAATTTTATGGACTTAACTGCTAAGGTCATCAGTCCCTAAGTTTACACACTACTTAACCTAAATTATCCTCAGGACAAACACACACACCCATGCCCGAGGGAGGACTCGAACCTACGCCGGGACCAGCCGCACAGTCCATGACTGAAGCGCCTGAGACCGCTCGGCTAATCCCGCGCGGCAGCAGTAGCATTATGCAGGCGGTCTTTCTCACGGGAATCTAACATCTGTCACAGCTACCTCACACGTCATCTATATACTTCTTGCATCTCCACTGCGCTCGGAACAGCTTCTTGGAGCCTAATATGATGGCTGACTAAGCCAGAAATATTACAGTGTTCCACATCTCCGAAAATCGTGTCATTTCTGGGCCTACGGAACAAAAGCTGCATCTAATTTAACCTATGCTTGCGATGAACCCAGAAAGGTTATTAATTTATGAATCAAACTTACCAGGAGTAGAATTAGATTGTGCCTTTTTATCCCTACCAAAGCAACCAGAATAGAAATGCGTTTGGTAATTTTTTATGTTTATGGTAAATGATGTTCAAAACTGAAATACACCTCTCCAAAAGCAGAACCATGCAGCTCCCAAAATTCCCGAGAAAATCGACTCCTAAGTAGTCCAACCACGTTTAATATTCTACAATAAGGAATGTAGCTTTTTGTTTCAACAAGCCGTATGACTTAGTGATAGCACGCTTGCTCACCACATGGGCGACGTGTGTTTGATACCAGGTGGATTCAAATCTAGATACGATAGAAAAAAATTTTACTTTTTTTAATTATACCATCTTGATTAACAATCATTTATAAAAGAGTGATAATCAAGAATTTTTATTTGCAATGAAATGGGACTTTCCTATGCTGTACATAGTTAGCGATGACAAGACATGCATTTTTCAATAAAATGGCAATTAGATGTGTTAATTAGCATATATTTCATGGTTTTTTGCATTTAAATGGTGTAGGTATTCGAAGTGAATCGAAAAAATAAATCAAATAATGATCGAAACGAACACTGCAGATTTCTTCTTTTATACTTAAGCCGTCAGTTCTTTTAGTTTCGAGAAGTGATGCATCCGCACCGACTAATTGACGGAATATATCAACCTTGTACGTCGAAAAGTTTCGTGCTCTTCTTTTGCTTGCCATTCCGATTAACACAAGTGAGCGGACTAGTAGCGAGACACACACTTCTGCTTGTTGATGAAAGTGAGAGCAAGTGCAAATGACGTTACTCACCAGGAATTGTGTATAAAAGTAAATTTTATAAGAGGCAGTGTAAAAATTCAGAGCTCTATTAACATACTTGCAACTCCAGGGTGTCTTCCATTGCAATACAGGGTGTTAACTGTAGTCAAATGCACCATTTGATGTCGGCCTTCTTCTGACTGGCGATTAACGTTGGTGCACCGCAGAAACGTTTTAAAGGCGGTTTACTTTCAGCCGTGATCTCGGGACTGTGGTTACCTTGCTTTATGACCGAATTTGGGGCATTCGGACGTTAAAAGCGATTCGCATCAGCTAGCACAATTCGCACACAGCCGCCTATACATATTAGTTTTCTAGACAATCACTCGTGAACGACGTCATTGTCACATGTCTCACTGTGATCAACAATCAGAAGTGTGCTTATATCTCGCTGTTACTTCGTTCATTTATGTTCTCGCAAAATGGAAAATAAGAGATGAGCACCATATTTTTCGATATCCGAGACAGATATGCTTCGCGAATTGGCCGATAGGAATGCATCAGCTCTTGAAATTAATAGAACTGGGCTGCAGTATAAAAGAATGTACAGTCTCGTATCGATGATTATCTTCTTTTGTTTCTTTCCACTGGGTTCGAATACCTGTCATTTAAATAAAAAAGTCGTCAAATATATGCTAGTTAACATATATAACAGTAGTTTTTATGAAAAATTTACTTTTTTCTTACTGTATAGTATACACAAAAAACCAGTTTTCATTGCAAACAAAAATTCTTCATTATAAACCTATTATATAATACTGTTAATCAATTTGCATAATTACAGAAACTACAAAGTTGTAGAACATGCATCTTTGCTTGAAAATTTGAATCAACCTGAAATCGAATCCACACCTCTCCACAGAGTATGCAAGCACGCATTACTTCTGTTTTTATTTTACTCATATTGTTCTTATCACTGCTTCATCACTGAAAACACTGCTTACCGCAAAACGTCTGCCTTCTTTATGTGTGTGAAACATAGTCGGGAACTCAGAAGTCGATTTTCTCAAGAATTTTTTAAAGTTGGATCGAATTGCTTTGGGGAAGGTATATATGAGTTTTTAATCTGACGTACCATAAATTGAATAAAATTACAACAACCCGATTGTGGTGTTGTACCCTTGTTAGAGGAAACAGGCAGTGTGGTCACATGCGGAGGCACAATTTAAATCTTGGTTCGTCTTAGGTATATGGTAGGGCATACGATGCCTTGACTCCGTCTCAGTACACCGAAGCGCGTCGCCATCTTAATTTGTGCCACTATATAAAGATAACTCGTTCTTTAACGTTGTTACCAAAATTCTCGGAACGTTCTTACCCGAATTACTTCAGATTATTAGTCGACATCGTAATAAACGTTGGAATGCACTTGGGCGGGGAAAGGCTTTTAGCAAAAATCTCCTAAGTTCTTCAATGATATACTTCAAATTTTTACACGATTCTCCGTCAATAGTTTGGAATAATTCTTGACCAACTCACTTGTAATTTTTACACAGTACTGTAATAAACAATCAAATGGACGAAGGCCATATACAGAATTTTCTTCAAATGTAACATTATGTTTTCTGTTAAAACCGACGATGAGAAAGAAAATGCTGTGCTGTGAAAATGTGTAGTTCCCTTTTCTTTCTGACAGTCACCTTGAACTACGATAGTAGACTGTCTAAAGCATTAGACAAATGGATTCTCTCATATATATTCTTTCTCCTTACATATAATTTTAAACAAAAAGTTTATACATAACTATGTGCTCTTTTATTTTCTTACTCTCAGTCGGTTTTAACAGAAAACAGAAAAACTGTACTTATGACTTACGATTAGAATAATGCTACTGCATTGTCTGAAACTTCCATTTACTGATTAAAACTATGCAAAACACTGTCACTGTAGTTACTATTCCTACAAATCGAAGCAAGCAATTTCAGGGTTTAACGTCCTGTGGACATCAAGGTATTTAAAGATGGAACACTAGTTCGGAATGTTTCAATGAGGGGGAAGGAAATCGATTGTGCCCTTTCACAGGAAGCCTCCCAGCATTTGTCTGGAGCGATTTAGGCAAACCTAAACCAGGACGGCCGGATGTAGATTTGAACCCTCCTCCTCCCTATGGGAGTCCAATGTGATAAACACTGCGCTACCTCACTCGGTTCACAGATCCAGAAACAAGTAAGGTCTCCTATACCCTGTATACCAATGATCCCAACCGTTCTACATGTCCATTTAAAGTGGCTTCAATTCTTAACCAACGTTTCGATGCCAACAACAATAAATAAGGTTTCAAGCTCCGAGAGAGAGGGAAAGAGGTGATAGGCAAGAGGGGGGAATGGAGGGAAGCGAAGGAATGGGAAATGGACATAGAGAGGGGGAAAGGAGAAGATGGAGATGGGCAAAGAGTGAGCAGAGGAGGAAGTGAGATATGTAGCGAGGAGGAGGCGGAAGTAGATAGAGCTGGAGGAGATTAGCACAAATATCCGGTTTCCATAACTATTGCAACTCATTGTTGGTTCGCTAGTTATCTTCTGAAAATCAGATGTGTTCCACGGTCAAATTTAATGGTGGTCAACTCCCATGTTTAACTTTGATCGACGTTGGTGCACCGGAATTTTGCTTTGAACAAATACCATCCAAGGACAAGTGCTGGCAGTTATGTGAGACATGAACGCTTCGAGCAACAGCTGGAATTGAATATCAAATTGAGTGAGTTTGTTTTACTAACCTCTCAACTTACATGCCTGAGGAGCTCGTCAGTGAGATTTGGTGGAAGGTAGTCCTGGAGATTGGCCTCTCGTTTGCGTATTGTTGGTTTTAGATAGTGAGAGAAACATCTGAGTCAATATCCTACCATGTCTAATAGGTCCAAAAATGTAAATGAAGAGCTGAGAACTGTAAGGGCCAAAAGTATGGAAACAAAATTTGAGAAAGACAGCTGTTTAAGAAAATCTAATCTTTAGCCAAACCGCAAATCTCACTGGTCGTGTTTTACCCAAGTTTCAACATTCTAAAGATCATATGAAGAAACAATTTACCCACTGTATTTTATGAAATATGAATATTTATATTTATTCATTTTAATTCCAAAATTTGGTATTTGACAGTTGTAAAGTTTGTAATTAATGTGAAACTTTTATCAAAACAGAAATAACAGTTACTAAATACACCACACACATAATTAAGAACAGTCCGCAGCTCGTGGTCGTGCGGTAGCGTTCTCGCTTCCCACGCCCGGGTTCCCGGGTTCGATTCCCGGCGGGGTCAGGGATTTTCTCTGCCTCGTGATGACTGGGTGTTGTGTACTGTCCTTAGGTTAGTTAGGTTTAAGTAGTTCTAAGTTCTAGGGGACTGATGACCATAGATGTTAAGTCCCATAGTGCTCAGAGCCATTTGAACCATTTTAATTAAGACCAATTGCAATATTTGGTGATCTGCGTTATCATCCATTAAGGAAATTCTGCAGCTTGAGGTTCATATTAAACTGCTGATACACTGACAATGAAGTTTAATGACTATGTGCATGATGTAGACACTAAATTATGTTGTCAGCCCTAGATAACAACCGAACAACGTAGAGAAACAGAATATGATTTGTATTTTGGTCTATATATACGGTGTGAGGCTACAGATATAGATAAAGCTAGTGCACCATTAGATCAAAAGATGCCACGAGTAGGGCTTTGATACTTTTAAATACTTCGGCAAACCGATATATCGATTTGGAAACTGAAATACACACATCAGAAAAAGTTTTCCATCACCCCGGTTCCCAAAGCTCCTGAAGATAGATGCAGATTGTGGATACTATATCACAGACACGGTCTCTTTGACTGTTCAGAGATGTCACTAAACCCTCCCGTAGATGTAAACAACCACGCATGAGCAGCGCCTATTAGAAGGAGGGGGCCGACAGCTGATCAGTTCCAGACATTCCACCAGGAAGGCTGCACACGGCTCGTGTTGTCTGTAGTTCAACCATGCCTAAACGGTCAATACCGCGGTTCAATACGTTCGCATTGTTACTTTGTGCCATGATGGGCTTTCAACAAGGGAAGTGTCCAGGCGTTTCGGAGTGAACCAAAGCGATGTTGTTCGGACATAGAGAGGATACAGAGAGACAGGAACTATCGATGACATGCCTCGTCCAGGCCTTCCAAGGGCAACTACTGCAGTGGATAACCGCTAACTACGAATAATTGCTCAGAGGAACCCTGACAGCAAGACCATCATGTTGAATAAATGCTTATCGTGCAGCCACAGGCAATCGTGGTAAGTCTCAAACTGTTGCGCGACAGGCTGCATGATGCGCAACTTCATTCCCGACGTCCATGACGAGTTCAATCTTTGCAACCACGACACCATGCAGCGCGATACAGATGGGCCCAACAGCATGCCGAATTAACCGCTCAGGATTGGCATTACATTCTCTTCGCCGATGCCTTCAACCAGACAATCGCCGACGACTTGTTTCGAGGCAACCCGGTCAGGCTGAACGCCTTAGGCACACTGTCCAGCGAGTGAAGCAAGGTGGAGGTTCCCTTCTGTTTTGGGGTGGCATTATGTGGGCCCGACGTACGCCGCTGGTGCTCATGGAAGGCGCCGTAACGGCTGTACGATACGTGAAAGCCATCCTCCAACCGATAGTGCCACCATATCGGCAGCACATTGGCGAGGCATTCTTCTTCGTGGACGACAATTCGCGCCCCCGTAGTGCACATCTTGTGAATGACGTCCTTCAGGATAACGACGTCGCTCGACTAGAATGGCCAACATGGTCTCCAGACATGAACTCTATCGAATATGCCTGGGATAGATTGAAAAGGGCTTTTTATGGACGACGTGACCCACTAAACACTCTGAGGGGTGTACGCCGAAACGCCGTCGAGGAGTGGGACATCCTGGACCAACAGTGCCTTGATGAACTTGTGGATAGTACGCCACGACGAATACAGGCATACATCAGTTCAAGAGGACGTGCTACTGGGTATTAGACGTACCGATGTGTACAGCAATAGGGACCACCACATCTGAAGGTCTCGCTGTATGGTGGTAAAAGATGCAATGTGTGGTTTTCTTGATCAATAAAAAAGGCGGAAATGATGTTTATGTTGATCTCTATTCCAGTTTTCTGTATAGGTTCCGGAACTCTCGGAACCGAGGTGATGCAAAACGTTTTTCCCTGTGTGCATCATCATATCTCGGTACATCGAGAAAAGTGTCAGTATATCGACGGTAAAATGCCGACGTACCGGCCTTTAAAAATATCGGCTGCACATTGTAAACACACTGCAGGTTTTAGAGCTGTATATTTAAGTACTGATTTATTCAAAAATGGCTCTGAGCACTATGGGCCTTAACTTCTGATGTCATCAGTCCCCTAGAACTTAGAACTACTGAAATCTAACTAACCTAAGGACATCACACACATGCATGCCCGAGGCAGGATTCGAACCTGCGAGCGTAGCGGTTGCCCGGTTCCAGACTGTAGCAGCTAGAACCGCTCGGTGACCCCAGCCGGAATTGATTTATTCTGTACATCAACAAGCTAGCAGTCTGCTTACCCTCCTTGGAGCAAGAACTGGAAGAAAAACGACGCACGTTCACCCTTGAGGATAACCAGTTGGCTAACAATAGTAACAGCGTGTAAGTGCCACAGTAAAAAGTTTCCGATGGCTTTCATGCTGACTTCCCAGTTTATCCATATGTGCAAAAGCCAGCGATCTAGCAGATGCGTCAAAATTGTGTGATGTTGCGCCGGTTGAGTCAGCTTTTTCCCTCACACGTCCCCGCCCACAGCAACGACCAGTCATGTTATTCAGATTTTTGTACATTTTTGAAAAATGCCGATGTGAAGAAGTAGTACACTAATTGCCTTTAAAATTGTTTTTAACGCAACTGTTGCGCAATTTCTTCACATCGGAAATGTTATTCCATTCACACCGTCACGCCCCAATACAATCTGACTTCTGTTGAGCCACCTATACTTGCATCACACCTTCGAAGGGAAAGATTGGATGTGATGAAAGCTCAACAAGCAGTACGACTCCATCACACAGAGATAGTAAAATTACGTTCTAAAACAATTTCAAAAGAACAGCTTTAAATATTTAACGAAAATTATGAAAAAAAATGTAAAATAGTAATATGGTCACTCGATATTGCTATTTTACTATCGATATATCGGGGAGATATTTGCCGCCTACACTATGTGATCGAAAGTTTCCGGAAACCTGGCTGAAAGCGCTTTACAAGTACGTGACGCTCTCCATCGGTGATGCCGGAATATAATATGGTGTTGGCCCAACCTTAGTCTTGATGACAGCTTCCAATCTCTCAGGCATATGTTCAATTACGTGCTGGAAGGTTTCTTGGGGAATGGCAGCCCATTATTCACGGAGTGCTCCACTGAGGAGGGTTATCGATGTCGGTCGGTGAGGCCTGGTACAAAGTCGGCATTCCAAAACATCCCAAAGGTGCTCTATATGATTCAGATCAGGACCCCGTGCAGGACAGTCCGTTACAGAGACGTTATTGTCGTGTAACCGCTCCTCCACAGGCCGTGCATTATGATTTCCACACTCCTAAACATCCCTAGGTCCACTCTTTCCGATGTGATAGTAAAGTAGAAAAGTGAAGGGACACGTCCAGAACAAAAGCGTACAGAACAACTTCGTCTCTTGACTGACAGAGCTCGCGGACTTTAAAAG
This sequence comes from Schistocerca piceifrons, assembly GCF_021461385.2. Classification (NCBI taxonomy): domain Eukaryota; kingdom Metazoa; phylum Arthropoda; class Insecta; order Orthoptera; family Acrididae; genus Schistocerca; species Schistocerca piceifrons. The sequence continues at coordinate 438,719,585 of NC_060143.1, forward strand.
GGTCGTAACGTGTAATAGGCAAACATCTATCCAACCCATCACACAGGAATTCCAAACTGCATCAGGATGCACTGTAAGTACTATGACAGTTAGGTGGGAGGTGAGAAAACTTGGATTTCATGGTCGAGTGGCTGCTCATAAGCCACAAGTCACGCCGGTAAATGCCAAACGATATGGAGTACATGTCAGTAGGAGGCAGCACAATGCACCTAATATGAAAAACGTATTTGTTTTTGGGTGTCCAGATACTTTTGGTCACATAGTGTGTTTATAGAAAAATTTTCTGGGAAACATCGATTTACTGATTCTTTATCAAGTGCCCTACTCAGGAGCATGCAAACATGCAAATATGCAAACATGCTGCAATCTCAAAATTGTTATGCTTTAGGACCTCATGGTTTTCAGTGGCTCAAGTATTCAATATGTGTGTGCCACTCCTGGCATTTACCTTAGCTTGTTCAATTTACGTGTTAAAAGGAATTCTAACAATAGGTTGCAAAAATTTTCATTTAGTAAACCTTTTCTCAGGATTATCTGTTATGTTTTCAGAGTCCTTGCAGCTTGCCACTCGCATCTCCTCATTTGCTAAGGTATTTCAGTAACATCAATCGTCTGCTACCAAAGGATGCTTCAGTAGCAATGTACACAACTTCGTGAGTTTACGGGGTAACAACGACAGCTTACCACTTCCGTAGCCAAGGTCGCTAGCCCTTGCTTGTGCGATCGCGCTCGTCGCGAATGTAAGCCGATTCAGTCATGGAGGCAGATGAAATTTTCACTGCTAGAGTTTGCCGGTAAGGGGACGTGAGACTGTGACAACTTTTCTTGCGCCAGTGCCCTGGATGAAATTCCAAATCTCCACGCAGTGGCCGGCCGCTGTGGCCGAGTGGCTCTAGGCACTTCAGTCCTTAACCGCGCTGCTGCTACGGTCGCGGGTTCGAATCCTGCCTCGGTCATGGATGTGGTTGATGTACTTAGGTCAGTTAGGTTTAAGTAGTTCTAAGTTCTAGGGGACTGATGACCTCAGATGTTAAGTCCCATAGTGCTCAGAGCCGTTTGAACCATTTTTCCCCGCAGTGCCTTATGCTGTGCGGGAGGTGTCCCACTGTTGACGGGGATCTGTCCGCCGGATAGGGGCATTAAGCTTGGCGGTCCATTCTGTGGATTAGATCTTGTGTCGGCGCCGAGTTGCGTCCTCTCCCTTCCTTTCACATTTAACAATACAAACTCAACATTACACTGTACAAGAATCTTTTAGTCACTTATACGACATAAATACACACTTGACACTTCATGACAGATCAGGGGAAGGCAACGGCAGTGCACCTCCACTAGGATCTTGCCTGGAATGGCTGTGTGGATTCCAGCATCTGCTACGCTACGCTCATTTCTTGAGCATGAAAACATGAACTGGAGCTTACTCCTAATGTGGAAAAATGTAACTTAATGCGGCTGAATCGGAAAATCAGTTTTGCTCGAATACCGTGACGACGAAGAAACATCTACGAATAACGACTGCAGAGCGACATGAAATACAAATATTACGTTATGCCGGTTGGAGGGAAGATGAATGGCCAACATAGTTTTACTGGGAAAATTCTGCGAAGGAGTAGCTCGTTATAAATCAGACCAGGTACTTGCTAGACCTCCTATTTTGGATCACTAGCTCAGTGTTTAGGCCCCCCACAACGTCAGATTAAAGGCAGACATTGAAGCAATTCAGTGGCATGCTACTGCAAGGGGAATTCAATTAGAAATATTTTTTGATCAAGACAACCGATTTGAACCATCTCTACTACTTTTTTCAGGTCCTAAATATTTTTTTTGTAGTTAAACATGTTCATTTTACGCTGTACCTCATGTACAATATGTTACATGGATGAAACTCAAGCACACTATAAACGTCTGTCATCGTTAAAATATTTAAAAACACACAGCATCTTGTCTAAAAGGTCATGTCCAAAAACGTATTGCTGACAGATGCATGTTACATGATACCGATATGGTTCAGAATAGCACATCTGTTTACATATGCTGGTCACGTACTAAACAGAGCGAATACACTTTAAACTGCGTGTAAGGTACGACTGCTGTTCCAGTTAAAGTTGATTCGCACTGTTTAGTATGTGTCCAGCTTACGTAAACAGATGCGCTATTGTGTACCGCATTGGTATCATATAACAAGCATCTTTGAACAATATTTCTATGGACATGGCATTTTGGACAAGTTGCTGTGCGTTTTTAAATATTTTAGGGATGGAAAAATTTGGAAATTTGTGGTAAGATCCTAAGGGACCAAACTGCTGAGGTCATAGGGGTCCCTAAGCTTACACACTACTTAATGTAGCTTATACTAACTTAAACTAAGGACAACACACACACCCATGCCCGAGGGAAGAGTCGAACCTCCGCCGCGGGGAGCCGCACGGAGCGTAACAAGGCGCCTCAGACCGCACGGCTACCTCGCGCGGGCTTTTGGAGATGAAAGATGTTTATAATGTGTTGAGTTTTACCGACATGACGTATTGCGCATGAGGTTCAGCGTAAAATGAACACGTTTTACTGCAAAAAGATGTTTAAGACCTGAAGATTACAGATAAGACTGTTCAAACCGGTTGTATTGAACAAAAAATAATTAGTGCGATCTTGGCTTTTGAATGGTTTTTAACAATTGAAACAGATCGCTCTTCAGTACTCTCATGATGAAAAAATTCATTCAAAAAGAAAGTTACACATTATTGTAGGCCTATTAACTTATATTGAATGGTGCACTGCACTTCAAAGTGAAGCAGATATATGACACTATTTTTCAACACAGTCACTACATCTGTGTGAACAACGATCGGAACGTTCTTCCAACCACATTCCCTATTTCGATAGTAGGAACCTGGTCCTTGGTCACGTAGACATTCGAAAACAGTTGTGTGAAAGTCCTCATGTTCGAAATTCTACGACTGCTGCGAATCAGTTCCCCCATTTCGTAGACACTGCTGTCCGCGTGCGATGTCGATGGCCTTCCTTCACGATCAGCATCATCCACGCCAGTGGGGCTTTGGTCAGACTGTTGGCACCGATTCACTACGGCTGGAGCCGACATTGCGCTTGGCCCACCACATTGAATCTTGGTAATATTCAGACGCTCTGGCTACAAGAAACCTACTACCTCGCGTAATTGAGCGTTGAAGTACGTTTCCAGTTATAGTGCCATTCCACTCTCACACTATAATTCCCTTGTTATCGGCACCCCAGAAGCACTGTGTCTGCAGGAAACCCGGAACATATACTCACCTCTGACAAAGTCCCACGTTTGCTGCGCAATGGTCTTAGCGTGAGACGACAAGCGCAACTAATTTTTTTAAATCATCTGATGTATTTTTTACCGGTAGGTTCCATCAACACGCCAGTGTGCTCCGCTAATTCATTTAGGAATTAATGGAGGGAACCACAAATTCTTTTCGCGAAATACTGTGGGGAAATTTTATAGAACCAGCGTTAGCGAAATAATGCAGAATGACTCTAAGGTCACGAACGTGTCACGAACAGACATCTGGTCTAAGGACTGCGAAACGAAGGTAAGAGAAATCAGGGCTTCAACAGAAGCATGTGGGCGGTCGTTTCCACACCGCACCATTTTCGAGTGGAACACGAGGAAAAGGAAATTATGGTTGGTAGAAAGTACTCTCTGCCATGCAACATACGATGGCTTGCGGAGTATGTACGGGTGTTGGACAAACATATGGAAACACCACGAGAGTTGCATGCTTGAACGTAAGTGCAGACGCTAGCTAAGCCTGTAGGCTGCACTGTTGTTGGTTGGTTGGTCTGTGGGAGGAGACCGAACAGCGAGGTTCAAATGGCTCTGAGCACTATGGGACTCAACATCTGTGGTCATCAGTCCCCTAGAACTTAGAACTACTTAAACCTAACTAACCTAAGGACATCACACACATCCATGCCCGAGGCAGGATTCGAACCTGCGACCGTAGCGGTCACGCGGTTCCAGACTGAAGCGCCTAGAACCGCACGGCCACAACGACCGGCAAACAGCGAGGTCATCAGTCCGATCGGGCAAGGGAAGGATGGAGAAGGATGGGGAAAGAAATCGACCGTGCCTTTACAAAGGAACCATCCTGGTATTTTCCTGAAGCGATTAGGGTATATCACGGAAAACCTAAATCAGGATGGTAGGACGCTGGTGTGAACCGTCGTTCTCCCGAATGTGAGTCCAGGGTGCTTCACCGTGATGTTGTATTTGACCACAGACGACATCTGTGGATTGTCCTCAATACGTTTCAAGTGTCAGTCGTGGTCAGAATAGCGTTATGTGTAGTAGTGAGTGCATGATTTGGGAATTCAGTGCATTTGAACGTGGGTGATTTGTTAGTTCTCGAATGGAGGGTGTATCTGTAACCAACGCAGCCGAAGTGTTAGGTGTTTCAAGAGGCGCTGTATCGGAGATTTATGATGCATACAGAGAAAGAGGAAAAACATCATCCGTTGTGTCAGGACGCGGACAAAAGTGCGTGTTGAGTGATCGTGGCGGACAGGCTACTGAAGAAGATTGTGACGAAAAATAAGAGGACGCAAGCTGATAAAATCACTGCAGAACTGTCACACTCGCTAACGCTATTAGTACCAAAACAACATGACGGTAGCTCCGCAAGTACGGAATTCTAAGGCGAGATGGAATTTCAAAACTCATCCGCGGTGCAAATGCCCGTAAAAGAAAATCATGGTACCGAAACCATAAAACCTGGTCTAAGGAGCAGTAGAAGAATGTCAATTGGTCGGATGAACCTTGCTTCCATGTTCTCGCGGAGTTTACTTTGCGAGATTAAAAAATTGTCATGATTTGGACTGCCATGGGCCTCATGGTTACTCTGTAAGGTGACAATACTGTCAAGGATTGTGTGAAAATTTCTGCTGATTAAGTCCATTCCGTGATAGAATGTTAGTTCCCCAGTAGTGATACTGTGTTCCGAGACGGCAAGGTCTCAGTTCACCCAGCTCACATCATCCAGACTGGTTTTGTGATCACGAGAGTAAACTGGCGCACGTCCCTTGTCAACAACAGTCACCATATCTCAATGCTATTGAGCCTTTGTGGTCTAATTTGGAGTGAAGGATACATCATCACTATCCACCTCCATTGCTGGTACCCGAATTTGCCAGTATTTTGGAGAAAGAATAGTTTAAGATTTTATTACTGTTATAATTGAGGACTGGGTTTGAATGAGTGGAGTGGCACGCGATAGGTGGAGGAGGAAGCACAGCGAGCAGCGGACAAGTCAGTAGAAAACACGTGACATGCCGAAGCGGAACAGGGTGGTGGACTCGTGGAGGGCGCGAGCGAACCATCGTAGAGAGTACCGGGGCCTGGCGCGGTGCTGTCTAGCGACGAACAAACAAACCACTACAGCTGGTGTCCCGAAGGTTTGGGAGTACGGAACGCGAACTGCTACTCCTAGATTCACGGTAACAAAATCTAGTACTTTTCCTGGAGAATTTGTCAGCTATCTCTCATAAAACTCACGTTGTTGTGCGCTGAAAGGTTTAGGTAATGCGGAATCTTGGGCGGGTTTGGCTAGAAATGTAGCAGTCTTGAGGCATGCTTAGAGGGTAAATGTAAAGTGAAAGTAAAACATTGTGGGTAAAATTAACAGTCGTTGTAAATCGGAACTAATATTGTGCTGCACCAATTAGCCACTTGATATGTTCTTAAACTTATTATATGTCTAAAAATATTTAAACCGATGAATGGCTAAAAGTCCGTTTAACTGTCTCAAGCGTGGCTGTAGTGGTAGCCCAGTATTTGTCATTTACGATATTTTTTAAGTCAAGAGGACGATCCCTGCTCCAAATCTATCAACATTCCTTGTTTCAGTGGTAGTAAAAAGGAGGGAGTCGCTTTAATATGGCTAATAAGCGATTACCTGAGAAAGGAGGACCTACAACACGGGCTCCGCATTAGAGGAGAGTCAGACCAATGGCCGGCCGGGGTGGCCGAGCGGTTCTGGGCGCTACAGTCTGCAACCGCGGGACCGCTACGGTCGCAGGTTCGAATCCTGCCTCGGGCATGGATGTTTGTGATATCCTTAGGTTAGTTAGATTTAAGTGGTTCTAAGTTCTAGAGGACTGATGACCTCAGAAGTTAAGTCCCATAGTGATCAGAGCCATTTTTTTCCGACCAATGGAGCGTGGCGGAACTACGGCAGCGGCTTCGTGGGACACTGGATAAGTCAGTTGAAATGACAGCGCAGGCGGTTGATGAGGTGAGTGTTGCTTGCGCTTCTTGGTCCTCCTTACTTGGTGTTGTGTGGGAAAGTGTAGCCCTCTTGGAAGGTGCTGATCCCTCATAGGCATAAAAGTGGGGTAGCACGTTCAGGTAGACAATGTAGTAAACAGAGTTAATGATATTTCTTAAATTGACCACGATCGTGAGATGACATGTGCACTAGTTTTCCCAGCAAGAAGTTATTTTAATTCAGCGCCTTCTGTGTAATCTTAAGTGGCAAGAAGACGGTGAAGCAAGCGAAAGGTGGGAAGAACATCTGGTAGGGCAACTCACGCTTGTGATCCCTTTGGTGAACCACTGGGCCCCTTATTGTTTTATGTCACTTTATTGCTAACCGTTAAGCTAGAACAAGTCGCAATGTGGATGAGGTAGTGTGTCAAGTGCTTTACCCATTGGCAGAATGTCGTCTGGGTCGTATGATACTCGTAGCTAAGGTGTTAGAAGGATGAGCATCCTTGATTTCCCTGCGTAGGAAAATTCTCGAGAGCTGCTTACGTGAGCGATAGTACTAAGAACTAAGTGACGAATATCTTTATAATGTAAAAGAAAGGGAGTAAAATTTATTTGACCCCACTGAACGTGAGTGGTCGGCTAGTGTCGCCCTGTGTCTGGATATTCCACACGTTCACAAGCATGTTGGTGGTGAGAGTGGTGGGGGGTGACGGGGGCTGCGACATTTTGATCGCGCATTTTGTTACCTGAGAGACCCAAGACATCTTTGGACCTCGACCTCTGGTAACTGCTATTGAGAATGTAAAGTGTAGAAATTCGTGGGGAGGCTGCTACTATCGGGAGGGATATGAATTTAGTAGTGGAATAGGCAACAGCGCCAAGAGGTGATCAGAGCGCGTGGCGCGCATGGTTAGGTGTGGCAGTTGATAACACCTCGTCAGGCACACTCCAGTGTCGTGGGAGCGTGGCTGTAACAGCTGATGCAACAAGCCCGTTCCGGCATTTACAGGGTGTCCAGAAAAGGGCTCCCTGATTTCAAAATTAAAGATCTCGAAAACAAAGATCGATAGAGGAATGCAGTAAACGGTACGTTTATTGTGAAAGCTGTAAGAAGTTTATACAGCAGTTTGAAATAATAGTTACAAAAGCGGCTAACAGATGGCGCTGTACGCTGTACAGCTCATATCAGCATACATAAGTGAAATAATCGTATGAAAACAATCTTTGCAACAATCACATCACAATGTTTTCAAAATGTTCACCATTGGCACTACAGAGGTGGCGCAAACGAAGAATGAAATTCGAAATCAAATTTCGTAGTGTCTAAACCAAAATGTATTCATGTGCCACAGAGATCGCCGATTCAAGCTCGTCCAGCGTGGCGGGATGCTTCGGGTAGACCATGTCTTTCACCGTGCCTCACAAAAAAGTCACAGTGAGTCAAATCCGGCGAATAAGGAGGCCAATCCATGCCTGCACCAGTAAATTTGGGATATTGCAAAGCAATGACTCGATTTCCGAAGTATTCCTCAAGAAAGCGAAACACTTGTTCGGTCCGATGTGGTCGGGCTCCATCTTGCATAAACCATTCAGTACCTGGTCGATCCTCTAACGCTTGCTGTGTGGCGACAAATTGTTCCAAAATTGCAACGTAACGTGCACCAGTGACCGTTTCTCGAATGAAAAAAGGGTCAATAATGCCTCTGCTGCATACTGCAGCCCACACAGTAACTTTAGGAGAAGACAGGGGTTTCGCTTCACACCAATATGGCTTTTCGGAACCCCAAAATCGGCAGTTCTGCTTATTCACGTATCCATTCAGGTGGAGGTGTGCTTCATCTGTAAACCAGATGCAGCCAACATCAAATTCTTCACTATCAATCATTGTGAGCATCTGATTGGCAAAGGCAACCCTTTGTTGCACAGCTCGTACGGGTATGGCCTGGTGCGTTTCAATTTTGAATGGAAACATGTGTAGGCTCTTTCTCAGTATTTTCTGCGTGCTGGAACGCTTCAAACCAGTCTCAGATGCAATTCTACGGACGGATGACATTGGATTTCGCTGAATAATTCCAGAAACTGTGGCGATATTTTCTGGCGTAACTGCGGTTTGCTTGCGGCCAACATGCCCCACTAGATCATCAGTTACGCTGCCTGTTCGTTGAAATTTTGCGAAGAGCGTACGAATGGTTTTCGCATCGGGCCTTTTGGAACATCAAATCGTGCTTTAAAACTTCGCCTTGTTGCCGTAGGACTCTCTTCTAACCTGTGGTACTCTAGCACCAGAAAAACGCGTTGTTCAATGGAGTGCATGGTTTTAACCTCTTCCTTTGGTACGCTAACCTCCTTTCACGTTTCAATAGTGGAACTGATCGCTCTGGGCTTCGGATCACTATTTATACTAGGCATTACGTATGGCGATTACAGCGCCATCTGTTAGCAGCTTTTGTAACTATTATTTCAGACTGCTGCATAAACTTCTTACAGCTTTCACAATAAACATACCGTTTACTGCATTCCTCTATCGATCTTTGTTTTCGAGATATTTAATTTTGAAATCAGGGAGTCCTTTTCTGGACACCCTGTAGGTAGCCGGGCCCACCTCACGGATGCGGGAAGATGTACGAGGTAGATGCTAGCCA